>NW_019170191.1:0-41214 GCF_001792695.1 Aspergillus bombycis | reverse complement strand
TCTGAAGATATACGATGCGTCTTTGTCAAGAGTGGTCTTCCAGGCAAATAGCACGTGAGAATATGAAAGGCTTGATAATGGTCTGGAGGTAATCAACGAGTTTCTCTTTCTCGCTAATGGATGTAAGCATCTAGGTGTCCGAACCACGCCCTCCCTTTCATGTCACAGGGTTCATGATCAAGAGAGGGATACAGACACCCACCAAGATATGAAGATCTCTCGCTGACCGAAGATCTGATGTTTGTTTTTCCAAGTGGAGATCAAGCAAGGAGGATTGGAATGCTATCTATCCCGTACCTTGTTGAGGACCCATTGAGCATTGTACATACATTCTTCCCCCACACCCCCTGGAAGTTAATGTGATTGTTCGTACTATCTTGACTGAACAAAGTGCCAACAGGAAAATAATCTTAGTCGGAAAGGGTCTCCAGAAAAGGTTGGGGTATTGTACTTCGGCTGCATGTGCCTGGGGTTTTTCGCTGATCACCGTTATATATTCGGACTCTTGAGTCATAACTTCGTAGGCCTAGCATGCCCCTTTCTCAACCATTCAGATGTAGCTTAGTCTTTTCTTTTCGTTCATTTCCTGAGTAAGATAAATCCTATCTAATTACTAATTTCATATGAACTTGTCTTCGTGATTTTCCATCTGTCTCCCTGCTCTGTTTGGGATGCCGAAAGTCTTTTATTGCTTATTGCCTGTCAATTGATAGAATCCGGACCTGGGGCCTCGGACAGCGCGCATTGATGTAACAACGGTTTTCATAACGGCTTTCGTGCTTGCATTAGCATATAATAAAGGATGTTCATGCTTGACTTGAACTCTAAGTCCTAGATAATATACCTACGGGATCAACACCTGAAAGCGTGCGAATCCTCTTCACAGGGTGAGTTGATCTCACGACCTTCCCTCACTTACAAAGAAAACATATTTAGTTGAAGCAAGGGAAAGCGGTTCACAATGTCAGGTGATGTTTGATCAACGCCCTATATACTCAAATTGAAATAAGCAACTGATGAGTGGGTCTTGTGCCCTAAAAGTGGTATGTAAGTTGGTCGATTGATAATAAATCCCCGTCGAAGAAGGGAAAATACTTTTCCAGAAAATATAGAGGCCTGTATAATTCAGCGTCTACCTAGATCAGTGAGGCATTTTGATGCCGCGATAACCTAGAAAAATATCGTGACAAATTGGGATGATTTTGCCATCTTCTAGATCACTGGAAGAAAAGATATTCCTTGCGATATTCCACTTAAATTCTCTATTAATAGGTTGATAAGAACCGGGTAAAACGGCTATCTTAATGGCGCAAGAAATTGCCGAAAATCCTGTTCTCTTAGTGTACTGTATATGTCGCCTCATCAGTCATACAATTGAATAATTTGTTACTCAGTAGGGCCAAGCTAGACGGTCTCCACTTAGTGTCCCGATTTTTTTTTTTTCAATACAGTGTCTCCTTGATCTTCGAGGTACCCATACAAAGTATGCACAACAAAAGTATAATATTAATCCTCCATCATAGTCTCATAGAAGACCAAGGGGAATGAAAAAAAAATAACCAATTATAAAGCCCAAGGGATTTATTCTTCACATATGCTTTCATATTTCGTAATGACAGAATGAATTGATGTCACTGCCCTGTAATTCAGAATACACCCCAGGGCCGAAATCCTAGACGGGAGATAGTAGTATGCCAATCCTATGACAGGGATGCTCTCACGCCACTCAGCCGCTAACAATCGACGTCTTCCAACACCGAGCATTTCTTTTCTGCCAGATCACCTGCCAGGCAAATCTTCTGCTCTCACCTGACTAAAGCTCGAACCTGTTCATAGGGGATGAGCAAAAGTCGAACGGAGTCCAGATAAGAGTCGGTGGGTCCCTTGCCTTCTGGAATGTCTGAACTATAGAGCATTTCACTACTTCCTTACCTTAGCTCGTCTATCATCGCCTGATCGCCACAACAGGATTCCTGCGGTCTAATAACTGGAAAGTCGCACTGCACGCCCCTGACTATCGTGACATCACTTCCAACTGAGGGACGCGTTGACAATAGCAATGTAGATAGTTCGTCCCAATGAATTGATACAGAAAATTATTAAGGTATCGAATCATCCGATGGCAATTGAAGGTCATTTGCCTGTCATACCTTGGGTCGAAATAGATGTGCCCGTTTGAGATCCCTCAGCCGTGGTACCCGAGCCGACTAAACGTCTAGTTGAAGTCAAGTGGGCCTTCCCAATTGCTGTCATGCAATTCTTGGTTCTGATATGCAGAGTCTCCGCGGCAGATATCTTTTGGTGCAATGCAAAGTCTCCTGGACTGGGTCTAGATTTGGTTGGGTCATATGCCCAAGCTCCCAACATGAACCATTGTTTTTTTAAGCTGCAAGCTGTACTGCCACGCCATACCACTATTTACAGACGATGTCCTCCTAGATAATTTGATTTTCACTGATTCAAGAATTCTCACATCACTCTCACCTCATAATAATGCTACAGCCATCGCTACACACTGACTATATGACCCGGACTAAGTCCAATGAGCCTGAGCTCACTGTCAATCTCACTGAGCCCGCGGTGTTCATACCTACATACACGCATAAATCTGCCGTCCTGAGGGGTTTTTGTGAATTGAAGGTTAAGGAGACGTTAATGGTGAAGAAATTAACAGTCAATTTTAGCGGGGTTTCTCATGTACACTGGCCTCATGGTAAGGAATCCAAGATGCAGTTGAACAAACTGCTCTACGGCAAAGATGCTAGAGAATTGTCTAACAGGATGTAGGTCTTCATGATTCGAAGACCATCACAGATTGTACACTGACGGTGTTCGGTCCGGATATCTCAGGGACTGGACCCCAACACCATGCCGATCAGGAAAATCTAGGAATGTTGGAAACGGGTACCACGGAATGCAATACATCGCGCCAAAAATGCAGATTGTGGGGCACCATCACGAACAAGTTATGTTCGAAATGCAAAAGTACCGCCGCGCCTGAGTATCAGCTATTGAAACCCGGTACCTATACTTACAACTTCGAAATGATATTGCCCCCTCAGTTGCCAGAGTCTGTTAATGTACGGCGAAGCCACGTTCGATATAATGTCCGAGCATGTCTAGAATTCCCAGGGCATTTCAGGCATAGCATCATCAAGAACATGCCAATCGCTGCCATCCATTGTCCGGCAGAGGATTTCGTGGAGGATGCAGAGCCGGTTTACATTGCCCGGTCCTGGAAGCGTTTGCTCCGATGCGACATCCTCATGTCGAGAAGAGGCGCTCCTCTCTGTCATATATTACCTGTGACTGTGTCTTTTGCCGAGCTGGCCAACACGAGGTTCCATGGTTTGCAAATCTATATTGCAGAGAACGTTCAGTTCCTCCGAAAAGATGGTCTTGTTTCCTGCCTTGGACCTTTCAAGAGGAGACTCTTATATGAAGCGGCAGAAGACTTTGTACCCACTTTGCCGCCCTATAGGTTGGGTGAAGACGATGACCACCTTTCAGAAAAAAGCAGCTGTGGTGTACAAGAGAGTGTGGTGCTGTCGGAGTGCGAGGACAAACCCCCGACCTCCGAGGGCATGACGCTGAATATCGACTTGGCATTACCCACCTGCCAGGACCATTCGGACGATAATTGGATGCACTTTAGCACTGAGTATAAGAGCGTGAGAGTGTACCATTGGCTTGATGTAAGTCCATCAGTGATTTAGTGCGAGAAAAACTTGTAGTAATGACGCATCCAGTTTGTGTTTTCCATGTCCAGACATGGGGCGCCGCCGGTCGTGCAGAAGATCGCCAGGGTTCCACTATCGCTGCGATCCTGCTATGCACAACACGCCAACGCATCCCTGCCAGCTTATTCACAAACATGTGAAATAAAGCCGTTGAACACAGTTCCCGCCGAGGGATCTTTTGACCAAGGATATTCTGATCAAGACCAGCATTGGTGGTCGGAAAACGACCGTAGATATTCTGTTTCTTGATGACGGGATCGGGCTCCCGAAGATTGTGGACATAAGCTTTCACTTGGCTTACATTACGACCAATGATAGTGACTATGCCGGGTTTGATAAACTTGACGTCGACAACTACCATGCAACCTTTGGACGACAAGCAAAAAGATTTTCACGCATGTTGGCTCCATCGGTGGGGACGACTCGTGACTGTGTGGTGGAATTAAAGTGTTCTGTGAAGGGGTATTACATCATTTCCCTTCCACCGCGCTGGTGACAAGTCCCACCTCTACCTCTGATTCTACACTCTATGGTGCTTCCAAGTGGCCCTTCATTACTTCCTCCAGTCAGGGAATTCTGGAATGATGTCAAAGGACTATACTGCCCATGGTCTCTATCATTGTGGAGGTGGACACCCTTCTCCCCATAGGGTCTTCCTCCCACATTGGGGTATGTGACGCCACAGGTTACCGCACGCAGTATCTCCCGTCGACGACTGTCGACCTGGAGCCGATGCTTGCTTAAAAACTGTCTGATCCTATTGTCTTGTACATAAGTTTTACTTCTCGGTCCACCCTCTTTCTAATTATATAACAATTTAATTACTGCTCTACCTCGGATATTGCGAATTGTGCTTTCAACGTAGTATAGTATTCTCATCATGGCGCCTCCCACCTATGCGGGGATGTCAGGGCGGAAACTGTCCCTGACAGTGTCTACCATTGCAACAATGGGGTTCTTGCTTTTCGGATATGATCGTGAGTCTCTACTCTTTGCGTACATCTGGGGGAGGCTACGCTGACCGCGGTTGTAGAGGGTGTGATGTCGGGCATCATCTCAGACCCGGCCTTTAATGACATGTTCACGGCAACCAAGGACGACAATACAATGCAGGCTACTGTAACTGCAGTCTATGAAGTCGGTAAGTGGCCAATGAGGTTGTAACAATGCACCCTTCGGTTTGAGTAAGCTGATCCTCTAGTGTAGGTTGTCTCTTCGGAGCAATCCTTGCATTGCTATTTGGAGATCGAACGGGTCGCCGGTGGATGGTTATCGCTGGTGCCACTATTATGATTGTTGGTGTCGTTATTCAGGTAGCTGCTATGCCCGGCTCGCTTCCCCTTCTTCAATTCATCTTCGGTCGAGTCATTACTGGCATTGGGAATGGAATGAACACTTCGACAATCCCCACATACCAAGCCGAATGTTCCAAGACCAGCAATCGAGGTCTCCTTATCTGCATCGAAGGTGGTATCATCGCAATAGGTACAGCTATTGCATACTGGATCGATTATGGTGCACACTACGGACCACAAGACCTCGTATGGAGATTTCCGATCGCGTTCCAAGTCTTCTTCGGAATCATTATCATTGTCGGCATGTTCTACCTACCCGAATCACCTCGCTATCTCATCGCCCACGACAAAGTCGCCGAAGGCGAGCGGGTGCTCGCCGCGCTAGCTGGCACTGAGATTGAGGATCGTCACACTCAAACGGAAAAGAATCTGATTCTCGATTCCGTCCGAGCGTAAGTCTTCCTCTTCTATGATATATACCCGGCCTTTGAAGCTTACCACGAGACAGTTCGGGTGCCACGAAAGCCAAGTTCAGCGATCTGCTTACTGGTGGGCCGTCCCAGCATCTGCGCCGCATGCTCGTGGGCTCGTCGTCGCAGATGTTCCAGCAGATCTCTGGCTGCAACGCTGTTATCTATTATCTCCCAGTCTTGCTTGAGCAATCTATCGGCCAGTCGCATAACTTTGCGCTCTTGATAGGCGGTATTAACATGATATGCTACGCCATCTTCGCAACGTTCTCATGGTTCTTCATCGAAAAGATTGGCCGCCGTAAATTGTTCCTGGGAGGCAGTTACGGGCAGTGCGCAGCAATGATCATTGTATTCGCCTGTCTTATTCCGGGTGATGAACAAAGTGCAAAGGGAGCCGTCTTCGGCTTTTTCCTGTACATGTGTTTCTTCGGAGCCACCTGGCTGCCCCTACCATGGCTCTATCCCGCCGAACTCTCCCCTATCAGACCCGAGCCAAGGCCAACGCCATTTCCACCTGCAACAACTGGCTGTTCAACTTTACGGTGGTCATGATCACCCCTGTCATGGTGGAACATATCGGCTGGGGCACATACCTGTTCTTCGCAGCGTGGAACGCGGTCTTCATTCCCATCATCTGGTTTTTCTACCCAGAAACTGCAGGTCGTAGTCTGGAAGAGATCGACCTGATCTTCGCCAAGGGTTACGTGGAGAAGATGAGCTACGTGCGCGCTGCGAAAGAACTCCCCAAGCTCTCCGACGATGAAATCGAGGCCAAGGCAGCCGAGTACGGCATCCTCAACAACAACGAGAAAGTCGAGGAGCGAATCGCCGAACATGCGCCCCAGGACTCGCAGGAATACTCGTCCTACCTGCCTAGTCAACTATAAGGGCAATTTTATTATATGGTGTGATACCCTTCAATTCATACTATACTAACTAGAACCATAAACTTCAAAAGTCAAAAGAACATGTACTACGACGGCGTTTTGGACTCCCTATACTTTGCTTTTGCCGGATACCCATGATTATCAGGGGATGTTTTCATGCGATGGATGTGTTGTATGTCTGCACATACATTTGAATCATTATGTCAAGTACGAATATTATGTTTATAGTTATGAAGACCTTTAGGTCGTTTACGTGCCCAATGCCATGAACTGTTCTTATTATTAGACAAGACATCTCTAGTTTTGGCAGCTATGGCGTATTCTAAAGCAAGCCGGAATGATAACAATAAAAGGCCGCAAGGATATACCAAGGCCAAATACACGATCAAAGTCACAACACAACACAACACCCTCCATGAACAATCAGATCAAACTACCCTCCAAACCAGACCCTTATTGGGACGTACTCCTAGTACCACCAGAACCAGGACTAAAAATCAACCCCAAAATCAGCACACTCCAAAAAGCCACACCAAGAATACTTAAATCCCTTACCTTAGAATTACCTTTTTCGTAACAATCCAAACACAAGTCCCGACAAGAGCAACCTTGATCAATCCCCCGATACCCCCGCGGCCAAATCGCGGATCAAGACGACGGTTATAGTAGAAGTTCGGGTTGAAGGGAGCAGAACGCATATCGACGATTAGTAGTGGGTGCGGTGGTGTCTTTGTCCGAAGGTAAAGACGATGGTAATTGAGGTATATAATTTGATAGAGTTGGGTACATTGAGCACTACTTGGCTCCGTGGGATGGGTTTATATGCTGTTCTCGGGGTTTGAGTAATTGTCCGGGAGCGAGGTTTTAGCACCGAAGTTCGGGTTCAAGATACACACATAGGTGAGTCTGGGGAGTGGGATTACGGGTTTGTGGAGCTGTTGGTTTTTTTTGGTATAGCCTCTTCCTTCTTCATATTCTTCTGTTTTTGTCCTCGACTTTTTGAGGCGCTGGCAAGTAGTCGTGTTTTGGGTGTCGGACTTGGGGTGTATAGTTCGGGTTTTGCTTGCTTTGGCTTTCTTTCTGTCTGCACCTCCAGTTGCGATTATCGTAACATTGACTCTGGTTGAAAGTGGAATTGGCTGTATTTGAAGTTCCCTGTTTTGTTTTACTTTTCATGAATTGAACGGAGGCTGAACAGCCTCGTTTCACAAGACGTCTACTAGCATTTTTTGCATTATCAATCTCGTGTACGCTATCATCTTAAGATGCAATGGTTATGATCGTGCTTAGACTAGAAATGCTCTTCATCACTGGCATCGCTCGTAACGGAATGCTTGGGCTAACGGAAGGGATAAAAGGGAAGAAAGCAGAGAATCAATATTAGCGCTGGGATCAGGTGTAATGTATGCCGGGTCAGCTAACCATTTTTGTCAACCTGCACAGTACTCGTATCTATCTGGGTTAGTGATTGTGTATGGCGAGCATGTGGACAAACTGTCGACTTAAATCCAGCCGGCATACTGCTCGAGAACCTCATTTTTGACTCCATCTGAGCCATGACGCACACCAAGGAGCCGGACAGTTCCAATCTTGCCACCGAAGTCGTCCTCCACCTTACTCTCCCAGTTCTCAAAGAGCTCATTTAACTTGCTAAGCACCTCCGGGTCGTCGTGGATCAAGACAGCAATCGCATCATAACCTCCCGCGCCAGGAACTACACCACCAATCACCCCGTCAATGGCCGACACGGCGTCAAGCAGTTCCGTCTGTACACGCGGCTCAATGGGGACTCCCGCCTTGCGGGTCATGCTACGAAGGTGATTGCGAGAGCGTTGAATGAGGTTGCGGACATCATTGAAATCGTGGGGCGATTCTTGGTCAGGGCTCTGGGCTAGCTGCTTGAGCTGAAGGCAGAGCCTTTCGTTGTTTGACTGGAGGGCAGCCCACAGAAGATCGGCTTCCTGCTGGTTCTGTTTTCGCCATTCGAGCACTTTCTTGACCATCGAAGGAGAATTCGACCCGCACTCTACGTCGCACAGGACCATCTGCATGCCTCGAGGAAGTCGCAAGCCGAAATCCAGGCACTCTGTATCCCATGGGTTTTTAGGGTCAACGTCCTCCACAACTGCAAACAACCGTTCTTCAAATCCAGGTGAACCGGCGTCGCCGACGGATTCCAAAATGCTTGGGGAGAATCGACGATATAGGCAAGAGCCATAGATGGCAGCAGCCACATCAAACCCGGATCCCACTTTACCTTGAGCGGCACAGTGAGCAGCCTGTGCCAAGTTATGAAGCTTGTCACGAGCAGGTCCAAGGTCGTCTGGCTGCAGGGTACGGTGAATGACCAGTGACGACACCAGGGCGGTTACTAGAGCCGCGGAGGAACCTAGTCCTGTCTTGTGAGCCTCATGGAGGGGAACACCGAAGTTTACGAATCTTCCAGGGGACTCGGAAGCCCTAGAGAAGGCGGTCTCGGAGTAGTAATCAGTGTCGGCCAGGATGGTAACGGAGAGGGACCCAAAGTCCTTCGAGTCGGCCACATAGCTGATATAGGTGAGAGCGTAGTTGAGAGAAGTCTCGACGAACGGATTGGCACGCCTGGGATCCTTTAGTTCTTGAACAGTGGGAGGCCGAGAACATACTCTTACCCCTCGTTCTTTTGAATCACTTTGATTCCACCTCCATTCTCACAACGCTGTATGCCGTACTCCCACAGAGCATTGACAAATTGCGGTGAGCGTACAACCACTACATCCTCTTTATCCTTTTCGTCCACGGCACTTCCGTCCTCGAGTGTCTCCGTATCGAACCCCCCTTTTGCTGAGCTGGATGATGCACCACGTCGATGACCTCTTCTCAATTGCTGAACGATAACGTGAATTCTGGCATCGAGTGCGATTACCGTCCCCGTGTAATTGCGGTCTAAAACGAGGTAACCACCGGTAAGAAGGACCTTGCCCGGGGCGGACAAGGCGGTGCTCCCGGATGGAGGATAGGACATGAGGGCGGCCGGCGATTGTTCGACTAGGAGGTTCTCTTTTGTTACGAAAAATCCCACGGACTGGTTAGTCGAACTGGATCTGGCGATTGCTTCAGCACTGAATCTCAATAGTCAGTTACTACTCCATATACGTCCCAGGGGAAACTGTTGTGCGATTCTGTATAGAGTATCGGTTGCGCTAGAATTGTACGCACCAATCCGAGAAAAATCAAATTGCAAAGGGCGAGCGTAGGCGAGAGATCAGCGTTATCGACAACACAGTGAGGTACCCCGGTCCAATGTAGTAATCTATGTCGTTTCCTTCCCGAATCGGTCAAAAGTGCCCCGCCTCGAATCGTCACCGAAGATAGGATAGACAAGTTTAACCCTCAGAAGATTCACCTGTGCACGAAGCAAACAATACGATTATTATTATTATGATTATTTGCGTAGATGAGATTGATTATTCGTCTGAGAGGGAGGTTTTCCAGAGCTCGTATCATCGTTCCACTGTTTGATTTCCATGTTGTGGCTGCAGCTGATATATATTGTGGCTGAGATTGGTGTTTGTGTGGCTTGAGCTCTGATGTGACGCCGCTGACTAAGAGGACTCCCTCCTCTCACTCACCAACAACAAACCTTCAGTGAAGTTACACCCCTCATCGATCGGGTTCAATGTTCCATCATCATGCTATTTAATACTAGGTTGTCGGGTTCTGCCCACTATTATTGGTGGCAGTGAGCCGCCGAGAGCAGGTGTTGAAGCCTTGTTTGTTAGGGTAACTGTTGATGCTCTGACCATCGTATGACATATCGGGAATTTCCCGTCGGACATTTGATCAGGTGTACGGATACTCTTTTGTACTGTTCTCCGTTCGCCGTTACCCCCGTACTTATATTCAACAATAAATTCGGAAAACGAGCGAATAAGTGCTGGCTAAGCAAGGATTCAAACAAGACCATTGGCCCTAAAGAAGGACAAGTGGTCTCTTCTGCATGGGAGTTTATCCCTTTCGTCGAATAGCATGACTGAGACTGCAATTACGTACCGCGATGGAGATGGAAGAAAAGTTAATTCAACCGTGCTCCGTCTCTGCTTAGAGGGGAAAATTCAATGTTCGCAGTTTACTAATACCTTTTGTTTGTCCTCGAACTAGTTAGTAGTCTAGTACTTGTGCTTGTATGACCATGGGCAAAACCCTAGCCATACAAGCACAATAGAAAATATCGCCTCAGGCACCTCCGTCGGTCGCTCGGTCTTCGGATATCCGGAGCTTAGGATCCAGTCCCACTCGGGGCTTAGACGCCAAACTCCGGAGGAGGGTCTAAAGAAAATGAGCCGGGACGCGGTGAGTCACGCTTGGCCAGGCATCAGGAACTTAAGAATTCCCGCTCCTGAATCTTCCTATGGCCCCAGTGTGAACGGCCCGCCGATTGGGTCAAGTCCCCTGACGGCTTCTTATCCCGGGGTTCTAGGGCCACCTGACCTGTGGAAATAGCCTTAGGCAACGAGGGAATGACGGAGGGCGAGCTGTAGTACTTTTTTTTGAATTTTTTTTATTTTATTTTCTCGTGTATTCTAGTTCGCATCGGACATGTTTAGAAAAAGCATAGCCATATTCCTTTTACCCTCCCCCTGGTTCCTGTCTGGATGTTTTAAATGTAGGATTGTCTGCCCCCTGCGTCTTGTAGATACATACCCGAGGGTTCATTCCTTAGAATTCCATCCAAGACGATTCGTTCCCCAAAGGTACGATCAGCTCTAGCACTACACTAACCTATTGAATTAATTAGTATCCTCAAAGGGGTCAAGTAGCGGGATCGGCACTAATCTGCTTTAGGATTGGTCAACGATTATTCTCGCCTTCTCTCAAATATCCATCCATTCCCTCTTGTCCGATCTGTCATATTTTTCGACATCTTAACGAGAAGAATTTTTCCTTCGTTCGTTTCAATTCCCTTGTATATACCAGCGCGTTCCTTTGACGGCCAGTTGTCGTCAAATGAACCTGCATCCGTATTATTATTTTGATTGCAAGGTATGAGCCAGATAACACATCTCCAGAAGCCGGAAAGGCGGAACTAAGAGAATGGTCGCGTGACTAACATTGGAACCAGCATTGCCTCTTCTCGTTGAAGAGGACTCCTGCCAGATAAATGGTCTTCAAACCGTTTACCCATCTCGCACGTCAGAGTTTCACCAAAGCCTTCACTCATGGCTATGCTCAGTCGGTAGTTGCGGCGTCGCAGTCTTCCTACGCGTCTTCCGCCACATTCAATCAACTCGCCAATCAACCGGCAAAGGTCTCCCGGAGTGCCTTGCAAAATGTATTCCAACCCTCAAGTTCTTCCGGCGCTGGCGCCAAAGCCAGCCAGGGCGGCTCGGGCTCAGGAGACTTAGGTCTCGCGGCGTATTATGCCGCGTGGCAACACGCTCAGCAGACTGGCGATGATAGTGATTGGAAACAGTTTCAGGTGAAGCGGAAATTGGGCTGGAAACCGTCAACGCCGGAAGAAGCAGCAAAATCCGAGGATGGCCTGAATTCAACGAATTCCCATAACTTCGACTCGCCACATATCACGAAGGCCTCTGCCAACGCCGATGTTAGCGCTCAGGTGGAGGAGGCGGTAGCTCGCGAGATTCAGATCCAGGAAGAGCAAGCCCAAGCTGAGGAGGCATCCGAAGCAAAGGATAACTCGGCCACGGAGGCATTTCCTGAACTACCAGCGGACGTAGCTGCCATCGAGGATGTCTCCACGGAACAAGCTCGCATCGCTTCCGATCAGATTATCCAGCTGGCTTTGACGAAGAAGTACGCTGAGATCCCGAGTGCTTTCGAAGCACTGCTAAGGGATGGCTTGACTCCCACGGTCGGTGCTTACAATGCCCTGCTAGAATCAGCTGTACAGCTTCATGGTGACACCGCTCAGGCGATCCCGAAGGCACTGGATGTTTATTCCGATATGCTCCGTCGTAGGGTAATTCCCGACGAGCAGACGTATCGGACCCTCGTCCAGCTATTCGTGGAGCGCGCACACGATGCCCTGAAGTCCAAGAAATCGCTCGAGCGGGACCGGATCCGCTACGGAGGAATGGAAGAGCCTGGCAAGTTCATGCTCCACTCGAGCGAGTTAGAGCGAGCCATTCTCGATGAAGACCATTCACTCGGCATCGCTATCAAACTATTTGACACTGCCACGACAAGACACACCGATGTCGTCTTTTCATTAGACACGTACAGCCGCCTAATTATCGCATGTGCGAGGGAGGGTCAAGTTGAGAATATGATTCGCATCTACGGCCACATGGAAACCCAGAAAGTTACACCGCATGCCTCTATCTTCCCGTCGATGATCGATGCATTCGCCTCTACTGGAGATCTGAAGAGCGCTATCGAGTGCTACAACGAATATAAGGCTCTCGCAATTTCAGACGATAATGGTACGTTCAGCATCGTTCAACGTCTGGATGGCCAGGTGTACGCTGCGTTGGTCAAAGCGTATCTATCGTGTGGTAAGGAGAAGGAGGCTTTCCGCTTTTTGGAGCGGATCCGGGCCTCCTTCGATGAGGTGACAGAAAATCGAGAAACTCGGAAAGATGCTGTTGAAACCGTGATCGTTCGAGATGGTCTTGTTTCGCACTCCTTAAAATCGGGTGAGTATGATAAGGCGTTGAGTCAAGCTAAGGCCCAGTTGCGCGATGGGGCCCTGGATCATGCCATGGCCGAAATCTGCATCGCCGCGGCGGATGCCGGTAACCTCAAAACGGCTTCCGAAGCATACGATTGCCTGCCTACTGATACCACAAAACGTCATGCCCCTGCTATCTCGATGCTGGCATTGTACGTGCGTCAAGGCAACGTGTCGGCCGCTAGGCCTCTGTGGGTGATGCTAAGCACTGTGGGTCAGACAACACCGGACATGGTTCAGCCGACGGCTATGTATTCGGTGGCCTTATTGAAGAGTGGTCAGATCGAAGAAGCCTTGATCGAGGCCCGTAATATGTTTGGACGGGTCCGCAACGCTTCGATTGACAACCCTTATCTACTCAACTCTGTCCGGGAGCAGATCAATGAAAGTCTTCATCTCATCGGTCGCGTACTTATCCAGACTGCTGCCGTCCTCTCTCCCCAAACTGTCATGGCTCTCCTTTGGTCAATGGTCGAGAACGGTGGACTGGTCTCCCCGGTCGCTGACCACGCTGTCGCCAGCCTCGGTCCTATTGCCATCCAACAGCTCAACCCCCGCGACCTAACCCTTGCTCTCCAGGTCCAGGCCGGCATGCTTGTCAACAGCTCCGCGTCTTTGGATGTTGCGCACCCGATTCGCTTTTCTCACATGCTCGACATCGCCTTAGCTACCGGGCTTCAAATGGATCCGTACACCACTCGCGTCGTCGACCAGGCGGTCGGGAAGCTATTCAACAGCCGTCCTGACATGGTAAGGAGATGGCACGACCACCTTGGGCTCACTTCCAGCCCTTCTTCGTTCATGTCCGATCGCCACACTCCGGTCTCTGAGATGTCGGCGATGACCTCTGCGCCCAGCGAAGACTCGTTCGACCCGTACGCCTATGCCACCGATTTCAAAGGGTCTGCGATGATTGCCGAACAGTTGGAAAGCACCAGCGGTCGCCCTGAGTCCCACCTCAACGATTCTTTGGCTCGGCTTCGGAACATGCGCCGCTCTGGCCGTCATCCTCGCTACATCACCTATGCCAAACTGATCACCGCTGCCGCCAAGTGTCATCGCAACGATTTGGTCCATGAAATCCTGAGCATGGCTCGCCGCGACGTCCCTCTCCTGCACCAGTATCACGCTGTCAAGTACGGTTGGGTGTCAATTCTTGACGCCATGGTAGCCTCCTGTCTTACCCTTAATGACCGCAGCCTCGCCTCCAAATATCACCAGGAGCTTTCGGAACTCGGCTCCGCTCCGTCGGCCAACACCTTCGGTCTTTATATCACCACGCTCAAGGAATCGACCAAGACCTTCGACGAAGCGACCGAAGCCCTGAAGATCTTCCACCGTGCGGTCGCCGAAGGAGTTGAGCCTACCTCGTTCTTGTACAACGCCTTGATCGGAAAGCTTGGCAAAGCCCGTCGTATTGATGATTGTCTCTTGTACTTCGCTGAGATGCGTGCCCAGGGTGTGCGTCCCACCAGTGTTACCTACGGAACAATTGTGAATGCCCTTTGCCGAGTCAGCGATGAACGTTTCGCCGAAGAGATGTTTGAGGAGATGGAGTCGATGCCCAACTACAAGCCTCGCCCAGCTCCCTACAATTCCATGATTCAGTACTTCCTGAACACCAAGCGCGACCGCAGCAAGGTTCTGGCATACTATGAGCGTATGCTCAGCCGTAATATCCAGCCCACCATGCACACCTACAAGTTGCTCATCGACGCATACGCTTCTCTAGAGCCTGTAGATATGAAGGCTGCTGAGAAAGTACTCGAGACCATCAAAGCCGCCGGACAGCAACCCGAGGCCGTGCACTATGCATCCCTCATCCATGCCCATGGCTGTGTGATGCATGACATGAAGGCTGCTCAGGAGGTTTTCAACTCAGTCGTCTCCAACAGCAAAGTGCGACTCCAACCATGCCTGTACCAGGCCCTCCTAGAGGCCATGGTGGCCAACCACCAGGTCGCACAAACTGAGGGCATTGTGAAGGATATGGCCCAGCGTAGGGTTGATATGACTGCCTACATTGCCAACACTCTTATCCAAGGGTGGGCCACTGAGGGCAACGTGAGCAAAGCCAAAGCCATCTATGATACCATCGGTGTGGACAAGCGGGAGCCCAGCACTTACGAGGCTATGACTCGTGCATTCCTCATCGCCAACGAGCGAGAGAACGCCTCTCGTATTGTGCAAGAGATGCTGTCTCGCGGATACCCGACCGCTGTCGCTAGCAAGATTGTGGATCTTGTCGGTGGCGGCGCCGCGGTCGCCGCTGCCTTGTAGGCGCTCGCGTCATCCACTGACGAACCGTTGCCTTCCACCTTCTCGATTCAAGCGGGCTCAAATCTGCCGTTTTGAATCGAAAAGGGATAAAAGAATATTCATTTTTAATATGTTCTCAGGGCTGGATCCCTGTCTTTGGCTGTTTCCAGCCCATTTGGTCTCTGCATTGGCATTTGGGAGGCAATACCATGCCCATTTGGTGTACATTTGTCCTACATTCTGTTTATGGTTTGCATTCAGCGAGCGGATATGGCGTTCATGTAAAAACTGGGTTATACTTGGTGTCAGGGTTATTTACTATTTCTTATCTGTTCCATAGACACTCCCAACTCTCTAGTCAGGGGAATCCTGGCTGCAATTCTTGTTGAATCTTAAGACTTCTGTGCTGTACACAGAACAGTTTTGGATAATCCATATTAAACCTATGAACCGGAGAATGCTGTTTGCTTCCAAGTAGAAAACCTGTGCTTGTTCTGGGGACGGACTGGCGACGGACTTTGGTATCGGCGTTTATCGGCCAACCCCGCGGAAGAGATTAAGTCATTGAACCATGCAACGGTCACACTTCAACCCTCGTCCTTTCTGACTCCTCGTTCACTCAACTCCAATTACTTCTTCGTCGGTAGAAGACAGCCTATGCGTCCTCTCCGGCTGTCGTCTTCAACTCACTTCTCTCTCCGGCGCATACAATTCGCCCAGTGCTACCACCCAACCCCGCGACACCTATCCGCCATGAGTTCAGAGAATCCAACAGCTGGCCACCCCGCCAGCCCAGGAGATGACCATGGGAAACACCCCAGAAAGCTAATCTGTAGGTTCTACTCGTCCAAATTCAACCGGCATAACCACCGTTCTACAAACATAGCTGCTGACACATCCCCACATTTGCCAGTTGCACCGGGTGACATCCAAGTATCAACCCCTAATGACCAAGCAACGCCTCCCCACAAGCCGGAAGTCGCTACACCTGCCACTGTCTCTCGACTTGTCGCTGAGGCCCTTCGGTCGGAGACCTCCACGCCCAACTCCGTTACCGAAAAAGAGATCGTCTCCCATCCCGCTCGCGCGCATCAGTTCGTGACCAACCCACCGCTCACTGTCTCCCAGATGCACCCCACCAATCCGCTTCATCAATTCCATACCTGGTTCCGCGACCCGCGATTGTCTGCGTCGTCGGCCCCGGAAACATGTACGCTGGCTACGGCGTCTTTGCCCTCCGGCCGGGTGAGCGCGCGCGTTGTATATCTGAAGGAGCTTGACGAGCGAGGCTGGGTAGTTTACAGCAACTGGGGCAGTCGGCAAGGGAAGGGCGCACAGGTCTTTGGCACTCAAGCAGGTGGAGACTGTGTTTTGGGTGCCATGCCCGAGCCCGGCGCAGATGACGACGGAATGCCACAAGGCAACAGATGGGCCGCCCTCACATTCAGCTGGGGAACTACCGAACGGCAGGTGCGTATCGAAGGCTCATTGAACCCCTTAGCCGCGAAGAGAGCGAGCTGTACTGGCGGACCCGCGAACGGGGTAGCCAGATCGGCGGCTGGGCCAGCTGGCAGAGCAAGGTGCTCTGGTCCGCAGAGCCGGACAGTCTGATCGAGCGGCGGCGGAAGAGCCTCGCACAGGATGTGTGTCCCCAGGCTATTCCGGGTGACGTGGATGAAACGGATATCGATGACGGCCGGGCGCTGCTAGAGAAGCGGGTACGGGAAATGGAGGAGAGGTTCGCCAATACGGAGCAGATCCCATTGCCTCCGTTTTGGGGCGGCGTGCGTCTGGTGCCGGAGTCGGTAGAGTTCTGGCAGGGACGGCGCAGTCGACTGCATGATCGCTTCCGGTATGTGAGGGTGCATGACTCGCAGAGTGACTCGTATAAATGGCGGGTTGAACGACTATCGCCTTAGACTATAGTATAGACTAGATGGGTTACTATATATAACTAGCGAGTAGCGATTTTGGTATTCGATCGACGAGACCTACTCTATTTACTATTTGTCACTAACAATTGAAGTTCCTGCGGTATCTTGAGCCGTCGAAATGACCAGAGACCATAGTCATCGACGGAGTCTAATAAAAGATGTTTTAAAAGTATCTGGGCTATGGCCAACTATTGTAGTTGACAAGCCCCGAGACATTGGAGTTCTAGCGTGTCGATGCTGCAATTGTCTTACATTAGGCCATTATCGGATCTAAATGAAAGGCTTCATAGGGACCAAAGCCCCCTAAAACCCATAATTTCACCAATGACTATTAGAAAGCAAAGCACTATCAACTATCTATCCCTAACACATCAGTAACAATTCAAAAAATAAACCCAGCCCCGTATACACATACAAACCAGCCCTATCTCCCAAAGTACCCCAAACACTTGGCAAAACCCGCCAAGAAACACCCTACACTCCATCGACATATCAACCATCCGTCTACAAATCATTCCCCTTAACCCCAACCACCCTCACCAACTAAACCCCCAGTATATAACAAAAGCAAATAAACCAAATAGAGAAAATGTCCACACACTCCCGCTGGGTAGTCCTAGCCCTAGCAAGCGGCGCGTTCGCCGCCCTAAACGGCCTTTTCGCGAAACTGTACGTTTGCCATTGCTAAATAACTCATAGCAGTGCCCACCCCTTCAAATGACCAATAAGAAAGATAAGAGAATCTAACAGAGCCCCAGGACAACCGATACCCAAACAACAACCTTCTCGAAATCTCTCCTCGCCTTCCTGAGTCTAACAGGCGATCATCCGACCCTGGAGATGCTGGTTAGGGGTGTATGATTCTCCCGTCCCTTTCCGTCCCTTTATCTAAGCATTACCCCCTTGGTTCTCCTAGGGGCATTCATTGTTTGACTCCGTGTCATGTAATTTGTGTACTAAGTGTGGGAACAGGCTTGTCTGGGTCTTAATGTCCTCTGTAATGTGATTATGTGGGCTCTTTTTACGAGGGCCTTGACGCTGCGCCGTCGACGGTGAAGGTGTCGATTACGAATACAGCAGCGAACTTTCTTGTTACGGCTATGCTGGGTATGTTGGTTTTTAGGGAGGAGGTGGGTGGACTTTGGTGGGTTGGGGCTGGGATGATGGGGGGTGGGTGTGTTTTGGTTGGGATGAGGGATAATTAGATTTACGTTTTATTATTTTTTTTCTGTGGTGGTTGGATTGGGGGAAGGGTTATTGTAGAGTATGTGTGTTTGCATCAGTGTTAATATAGATTGGTTGAATGGGTTTATGTGATTGTTTGGATGTATGATGGAGTTCTGGGAAGGATGTATGACATGTATGGTTATTCTGGGATTCATAAGGATTTAAATCATACAGGTTCTATATCTATATATATACATGAACATGGAAAGCGATATCACTATTGCCGTTCTTCCAGTTCCATCAGTCTATCGTTTTCGTCATCAGTACCGGTCGAGATGCCCCTTCCTTCGTGGTGGTCGGACAAAGCGACTCGACTCGCTGGCCGCCAACGGGGCAATTTGGAGCCGATTCGTTGTATGAAGTTCCATACTCGTTCCTCCAGCGTGTCGCCAGATCGAGCACTTGTCTGGTCTCCCAGTGGGCCTTCCGAAGCCTGGGTCGCGGCAAGTGCGTGTTCCTGGGCTTCGACCTTGAACTGGTACTTCAGACAATCTTTGACAGTGACGAGGCCAGTTAAGCGGCCGCGGTGCTCCACGAGGATAACGCGCGGTCCAATCTTCTTAAAGATTTCGATCACGGTCTCCAGGGGCAGACGCGGATGCACGGTTAGTGGCGTGTGGTCCGCGTATCTGCTGAAGTCTATGAAGCTGGAACCGACGCTCTGTTGGATGGCATCAAAAGTATCAGGAGCTAAGTGATGTGGTGATGAAGAAGACGCTCTGCGTGCTACTGAAGCTTCAGCAGCTTCTTTGGTGAACACACATCGAGCATTAGGGGCGAGTATGCCTTCCGCTCTAGCGCGGTCAATGGCATACCGTAGTTCTGTGCGGCCAATGTATCCGACGAGTGTCTTATTCGTTCGGTTGTCGACGATGGGAAAGCCTTGGAATCTATTATCGTTTAGAAGATGCTCTGCTTCGCGCACGGGAAAATCGGATGCAGGAAGCGTGACTGGGTCGGCTGTCATCGCGTGCGACACAGGGACGTTGAAGACATGGTCTTCCTTGTTATCGAGGAAAGGAAAACCATTGGACCAGATCATTCGGTCCGCAATACCACCATTGCCAAAGCGGCTACTAACGGCTTTCGTGACTCCTACCACGATCTACAAGACAGGTATGTCAGTTGTGTATAAGAAGATGTTCTATAGGTATGAGCGTACCATGGTGGGGAGAATATAAGTCAATGCTCCGGTCAATTCAAACATAATGACCGTGACTGAGATGGTCAAATGCATGATACCACTCAAAGCTGCTCCTGCGCCTAAAAAGGCATAGGTTCCTGGGGTAATACATGGCACATCCGGTTCACAGGCCGCGAAGAACGCCGAATCAGGGAAACGTTCGTGCAACGCCTGGACAAGGATCCCAACCAAACGGCCAAACGATGCTCCGATCGCCATCGACGGTACGAAAATTCCCGCAGGTACTTTGCAGCCGTAGGATATGATGACCAGAAATATACGGAGAATTGTCGCGATGGCGAGCGACCCGACCAAAGGCCACCGGTTTTTGGACCTAACCTGGTAAGCAATGCTTGTGAGTCTCCTTGGAATTACTTACTCGCAAAGGCCATGGTAGTCATGACCGCCTTCACACTCCCGGAACAGGATCTCCATCATCTCTGTCATGTTAATCTTCAAGAACATGTTGGGATAGCATAGTACCGCTGTTAGCGCGGCTAGGATAACCGATTCCATAACAGCATGTTGCGAGAGATATTTCTTCCGGAATGCTTGGACCCTAAGGTTCCACTTGATCACAAAGGCCCCGTACAATCCACCAAACACACCAAGGAAAACGAAGAATATCAACTCGAAAAAATGCCAGGTACGGTCGTATTGCACCTGGAACATAACCAGCTGTCCAGTCCTGAAAGGGTTCATCGCCTGGGGAATGTTAGCATTTGACAGCCGATTACATGGTGGGTACTAACCGCCAACACGCCAGTCGCTACCAAGGCGCAAAAGTAGCTGCGCCATAGAGTTTTAAGTGGGAAATATGATGCCACTTCCTATAGACAATCAGTATCCGGCCTCAGCAATAAATCCACATGCCCGTACCTCGAGGGAAAAGAGCACTCCTCCAATAGGACTGCCGAATGCGACAGCCACGCCAGCCGCGGCTGTGGCTGTCAAGACCTCTCTAGTCTTTGAAGCACTCTGTTTATACTTGCTGAAAAGCCGCGAGATGACATTCCCCGCGCAAACGGCAAAGTGGACACTAGGACCCTCTTTACCCACAGAGAGGCCGGAGGCGATGGCCAACGGCAATGCAATGGACTTTATCAAGAGCGTCCATGCCCCCAGGAAACCTTTCATAACAAAACCAGCTATAATGCATTTTATTTCGGAGATACCAGAACCAGCGGCATAGGGGGCGAACGATTTGACTAGACTCGCAGCAATCAAGGCAAATAGCATCTGTCTGGGACTTAGCAACAACCTCTGCAATCCCGGAGCAGGGATAGCGTACCGCATAGCAGATATAGATGACATAATTCAAGAGCCACCAAGAAGTCCACGTCTTCCATTCGGGACAACCTATGAACTTGTAAGCTCCAGCACATTAGCCAGTAAGGCGGCAGTCGCAACAAACCTCCCTCCGCGCCCCAGCAACAGAATGATTCATTGAGGTAGAATGCTGTTGTACAATGGCCTAGCTTGATATCCGACAACCACTCAGTGATAATGTTTAGAAAGGCCGAGATAAACCCAATCACAGCGCCAACAATCGTGATAACTAGCCAAGCTTGCCCAGCGTCGTAGGACTCGCGCACTTTGCGTCTCCACCCAAAAGCGCCTTCTTGATCCCAAAAACCAAACCCATCTCGTCGCTTTGCTCTCCGTCGCGCTTGTTCGTGCACCGCATCCTGAACCCAGTCGATAGTTGTGAAATCCTCATATCGTTTGATCTCGCTGATTTCTTCTGTGATTGCGGAGGAGTGACCGTTGGCTGGTTGCTGGGCGGCCGAGGACGTGGATAAGCCTGATAGCCTCCTCCAATTCCGACGCTCAGATAGTACTGAGGGTGAACGCGGGGAGGTTGATGAGTCAGGCATTGAGCTCATACCATGGACTGGATGTGCGATGGGAGCATAGTCAAAGGCAACCGAGAAGAGTAAGTGGTAGAGCTGTTCCTCTCGGAGTATGACGACTGATTGATTGATAGTAGCTTCATTATCGAGGGAGAGCCGCGCGGCCACGTGAGGGAGCAAGCTAAATGATTTCCCGCCTTTCGGCAGTTAAGGACAAAGGAACAATATTTTGATCATTCATATGCAATCATTTCAAATTAAAGCGATGCGAAAGTGTTGTAAACTATCTATAACGAAGATTGATCAGGAGAATCCACAAAAAGCAAAAAATAACAGCTTATCAGTTGTAGTCGATCTGCAGTGTGGGATCCAACTAGATAACTAAATGCGTATTTTATCGGCACTGACGCCACGCGCTATATGGATTTCCACGCCGCACGCGCCAGGCTCAGCTGCTCAACACCTCCTACCCACTTCAAATAATTGTCAAGTTTCTAGATCAACACAGGAACAGCTGAGACTCATACCTCGCAGCACCGACTTCATTTTCTTTCGCAATATCCAAGAAAACTTCCCCTTTCCCTGCCCTAGATTTACACTCGACGCGACCCACGATGCCTCCCAAGGAGAAGCCCACTCCGGACTCTGCGCCCTCCCATGAGATCACCGGCCAGAGCGCTCTTCCTAGTACGCGGAATACACCCATCATAATGGATATCGCCGGTTGACTGGTTCTGCAGTTTCGCGGATAAAGAAAATCATCCAATTAGACGAGGATATAGTACAATGTTCAAGCAACGCTACGTTTGTGATCGCGATGGCTACAGTGCGTGATGCTCTTGTCGCAGCCTTATGCTTCCGTCCCTCTCGCTGACTGGCCTAGGAAATGTTCATCCAATATCTCACAGAACAAGGGCATAACGTCGTCAAATCCGAACGAAAACCACGAAAGCTCATCCAATACAAAGATCTAGGTCAGTCGCGACCGGCGTTTTCTAGCATCATACGGTGTACTGATGTTTAACCCTCATAGCTACGGCGGTTTCGCGAATCGATAATCTAGAATTCCTCTCGGATGTTATCCCCAAGACGACCACCTATAAACAATTCAAGGAAAAGAAGGCCAAGGAAGCCATCAGAGAAGCCGAGATCGAGAAAGGACAGCGCACACTGAATGGAACGGTACCGCATACCAATGGGGAGTCAGAGCATCAGGAAGAGCTACAAGCTATAGAAGAAAAGCCATTAAAGAGCCCTCGGACGCCGGTGGTCATGCATGCGACGGGCGCAGTGAGCACGCTGGTGGTCGATCGGACTGTTGACAACCAGAGCAAGGGCGAGGACGGCGATGTTGAAATGGTTGACCAGTGAATTGATCCTCTATAATGTTCCAATATCAACCGAGGGAGTTGCATGTATGGGGAGTTCTGGATTTGGGTGCTTCTTTTGTTGGCAGAAAGATCGTGTTATGATCACTTTTGCATTTGGGTTAATTGGGAATGAACGGAACGGGAAATCACGGGCAAAATGGTCTCCGTCAGCTTGGGAACAAGTTGTTGTTGGGGTTACCTTTATATATCAAAAATAGAGTAAGTAATAGGAAAAGATATAAATGAATTAAATTTGAATGCAAATAAAGTAATCCAATTGTCCAGGGTATGATATCAATTTTGAATTGACTTCGCCATTACCGAGTACCAATTATAATTGTATTGATAAATAGTGTAGAAAATAAGGTGAGTGTCGGAGTGTGACCCAATCAGCCAATGAGGCGCCCCGTGATTCCGAAGCGAAAGCTCTGGTTCGACTTTCCGTATGCCGCGCCTCCGACTTCAACCTCCAACATCTGGAAAATCCTCCTTCGTCCACCTTGACTCCCCCCTCCACCCCCCTCAAACGGTCGTCCGTCTTTGCAATTGACTGCAATTGCTTTGCCCGCCATGTCTCTCTCCTCCGCTTCCAGCACTCTGTTGCGCGCTTGCGCCCGCCAACAGCTGCCCACTTCTCGCGCTGCCATCGCCTCCTGCCAGCAGCGGAGGGGAGTCGCTGATGCGTCCAAGTCATCCTTCGAGAGCCCTTTCGCCAGCGCCAAGGAATCCTCGACCTACAAGATCCCTGACTTCAGCAAATATGCCTCCAAGAAGCCCCCACGCTCCAACCAGGTCTTCTCCTACTTCATGGCCGGTTCCCTCGGTCTTGCCTCTGCTGTTGGTGCCAAGGCTACTGTTCAGGGTAGGTCTTCCCTGGGTTATCGATTGAAATGGAGGAGTGCAAGATATCAGGATAGCGAATTGAGATAGCCGGGTTGTGGGGATAATTGGCGGATTGGATGGGGTTATCATTGGAGCATGTGGCTGATGACAACTTCACCAACAGACTTCCTGGTCAACATGTCCGCCTCTGCCGATGTCCTCGCTCAGGCTAAGGTTGAAATCGGCCTTGCTACCATCCCTGAGGGCAAGAACGTATGTCTCGATTATCCCTACGAAGCCGTTTGTTGTGATGCATGATTGGCTGACCTGATACCAAACAGGTCATCATCAAGTGGCGTGGAAAGCCCGTCTTCATCCGTCACCGTACCCAGGATGAAATCAACGAGGCCAACTCCATTGAGTGGCAAACTCTCCGTGATCCTCAGGCTGATGAGGACCGTGTTCAGAAGCCCGAGTGGCTTGTCATGCTTGGTATGTGATACGATCTGGCCCGATTTCATATATGCCTTTGCGATATCTAATACCTTTCACCACTCTAGGTGTCTGCACCCACCTTGGTTGTGTCCCTATCGGTGAATCCGGTGACTTTGGCGGCTGGTTCTGCCCCTGCCACGGTTCTCACTACGACATCTCCGGCCGTATCAGGAAGGGTCCTGCCCCTCTGAACCTTGAGGTTCCTCAGTACAGCTTCCCCGATGAGGACACCCTGGTTATTGGTTAAACGAATCAAACGATGCCAATTCGAGCGAACGGTTCATCCGATGGACGGGAAATGACGTTGAAGGGATGAGAGAGTGAAGGTTTGTAACTGCACTTTAGATGAAACTCTTTGTCTTGTCAAGATTAAGGAGACCTTGTTTTAATATGGATCGATTAGAAAAACTGAGCCTTGTGTTTCTATTACTTTCAACAATTACCCTGTCCGCTTTTCGCTCCTAGACCCTGTACCACTCGTTGTCTACGGGGTTTTGCACCCCTTCGTTCCTGGGTATAGAACTTTCTGTTATTGGCCGTTATCCATCTCCCTGCTCTTCTTGTTCTTTCAATATCTTAGAGGGATTGAGCGGAGTAATGGTGAAGACGGGAGGCGGTCGACATATAGATGTATACCTTTTGTATGTCGGTTACTTGTATCTACATAGTCTTTTCCTAGGTATATTCACATGCGATTCCTTTTGTCCGTTCATACCATTGTGCATGACCTGAGCATACTAGGTATGATTTTATCAACAATGTGTACTTCAAGAAGCAACACAGGTATTGGAGAAGGAGAAACAGTATATAACGGCAAGATACAAGACCAAAGGTAACGAAACCCAGACTTAGACTGAAATCACCAAGATGCAACGACCATATCAAAAATAGGACAAAGCATAATAATGCTGCTAAGTAAATGCCAAGTCAAAAACTAGCGGTGAACAGCCGCCAGCTCATCGATGTCTTATGCATATGAATTTTTTGAAAGAGTGGCCCAATGCTCAGGTTGCGTATTCCAAGATAGGGTACTGGCAACAGGCAATCATTCATTCAAAACTATGTTACACAAATGCTCTATGTGAATATCTATACCACATTTATACACAGCATTTTCAAACAAATTAATGACACGCTAATTACAATGGCTCATCTAGCCTGACATGCTTGCACGCAGTCATTTCATCGCGGCCGGATAAGAGCAATCACTAGACCCATGATAGCTGCGCCAGCAGCCGCGCTCTGGAGAGCGAGGGACGACAGGTCCCGCTGGGTGATGACTAGGTTGCGATCACTAAAAAGATCGCTGATATACTGACGCCAGGATTCAACGGAAGTAGGAGGGGGGAAGCGTGAGACTTGAGATTTGGCGGATTCGAGAAGGTCGTTTAGGGTGTTCTGGTTGTTGGGTGTAGTTGTCGTGTCGGGTGCGGGAGTCGCTGAGTCTGGAACGTCTGGCGCTTCGGTCGAGACTGTCTCAGAGGCAGTTTCTTCAGCGACTGGAGATGGCGCAGCTGTGACGATAGGAGCGGATGAGTTTGTAGCGGGGGGTGCGGCGGGAGTCTGCTGAGTGGCATTGACAGGAGCCAGGTTCTCAACGTGATTCATGACCTTTTCCTTCTCAATGGCTTCGATAACCTTCTCTTCGAAACCCTTGACTAGCCTCTTCCGGCGCCACGGCTCTACGGCGATCTGGAAGATCAGGAAGAGAAGAACGTTCACGCCCATGAGACCCCAGGTACCCCAGGTACTCATGCGACGGATTTTGTCTGACCAGACTTGCTCCTCATGGTACCTAGACAGTATGCTCTTGTTCAATTGCGCGGCAGCTTCCTCGGACTCGCGTTCTGCTACTGATAGAGCTTCCTGAGCTTCGTTTTCGGCTACTTCGTTGGTGTGGTCGTTACGGTAAAGGTGGGTGAATCGTTCCAGGTCTGATGCCGACCAGGCATGTTTGCGCTGGAGAAGTTCGTTGACTTCACGCTGTGAAGTTGATCGATTGTTGATAGCAGCTGCATATACGTCTTTGGCTTCCCGGACTCGAAGACGGGCAGCTCGGAGTCGCTCCTCTGTTGAAGGGATTGGCGGTCAGCAAAGACGAACAACTTCCCTCGGGGCTAGAAGAGCATGAGTAGATCTGTTTCATACCTTGAGTGTGTATATCTTTCTTAAGTGTTTCAATGGATGAATAACCAGTCAAGTCATTCAATCGCTGGCCTGCCACGAAAATGTTGGATTGAAGGTTATCCATCATGGTAGTAAATTGTTTGGAGACCTGGGACCTGCGGTTCTCCAAATACGACGGCAGGCCACTGCTCTCAGTTCCCTGGAGTTTTGAGTCATCTTTAACCTCCTGTTGCTGAGCCTGCTCAGTCTCATTCCCCTCCTTGGCAGAAGGGGGAGGCTCCAAGCTCCCCGCTCCGAGATAAATTGTTGAGCTCCCCTCGGACGAACCTGTAGCAGGCTGGTCCTTGTCCGCCGGCTGCTCAACAGTCTTTCCATCTTTCAACTTTTCCGTCTCATTGGACGAGTACAGCGCAAACTGCGACCGAAATTGACATTGTACGCAAATGGAAAACTGCCGCCGTGAACCAGCTGGTAGAGGCTTCGGGCCAACGGCGGAATGAAGAGGTGATCGGACCGGACGAGAGGTTCTTGTGAAGGTAACGGTTGATCGGAGGGACTGCCTGAGCAGCAATGGCATGGACTGCATGGCCGGTTTAAAGGGCCACGAGAACCTGACCAGACGCTGTTTCTTTTGTTGAATTGCAGTGTCGGGTGGGTTGTAAGGCTGGTTGGGGAGTGGATGCCGAAGGAAAGGCGGGAAAGTCGGCGGCATCGAATCGCCCGCGGTTTTCTTCGGGTTTCTGATAAGACTCACGATAAGTGATTTTGTACCATCATGCAATTTATCTGGGTAGATAGAGATGACTGCAAAAATATACACAGTATTTCATGTAAAGGCTCATAAAGATTCCTTGCGGGAATCTGCTTCAGGTCGTCTATATATAATATAGTGGAGTTGTTCCTCGGTTCAAGTACTCGGTTCAAGAAAAATAGTACATTTGAAGCTAGAGTGACATTAAGTATTTATGGTATCCTTCGAAATTCTGATAGTATTCTTTCCTCGTGCCGCTAACATTAAAGACGTAAATAATTCCATACAGATGATAGTCTCATAACCCATAACTTTAGAGAGGTACAAACAATTACAAAAGGTCAAATAGCAACTGAGGCAACCCTTACACACAGCAGCGGTCCAGATAAGTGACGGGTAGATATTGATAGGAAGGACTTTCACGCATGTCTGAATCAGTCCTGAACCTTGTGGTCACCCTTCACGGCTTCGGCATACGTGGGCGGTGGTCGCGAATCACCGTGTGTTTGATCGCTGCTACTGCCGGCCGCGGGATCATTCTGGGGCTTAGGAGCAGACTGTGATTGTTCTTGCGGCGGATGTGTCGCTGTAGTTGGTGCCACAGTACCGTAGCCTCTCTGAGACGGGTGCTGGATCTGTTGATGAGAAACGTAGTAGTATGTCACATGGCCATTTTCGACGTCCCTTCGATGAGCACCCCCGGGAACTGGTTCGTAGATGGATCATCGGGATCCTGCTCTGGATATTTGAGAATGATATACCAAGCATGTAGTAGGCCCGGCACATAGCCGAGACAACAAAGGGCAAGGTTGATGATCGAGTCTGCTGTACAAATGCCTACTTTAATCCATACTGCGCAACATTAGCAGGGGACATCAACAGCAAGCGTTTGACAGTGGCGGTGACTAAGTCAGAGGAGCATTAACTTGTACATACCTGAAACCGGTGGGAAGAATATCGCGAGGATCGCCAGGAAGATGTCTGAGCCGCACATAATTGCTTGGGTATATTTGGTGCTGCTTGAATAGACCTGCTCTCATGCAAAAACCGATATATGGACGCACGCAGTGTATTCTATGATTGGTATACTAGACTAAGTAGACGTTGATAATGGCTTGTAGAGGTTGTGATGACGACAGCGGAAATACAATGGGTTGATGCCTACCTTCTGTGGCTGTTCGGGTCAGATGACGTCGTTCCGGTCACCTGACCTCTACCGTGCTGTTGATTTGAATCGAACTGCCGGGGCTCAAGACACTTGACATTAGACGTAGTGTTGAAGATTTTGGAATTCTGCTCTCTAATTGTAATTTAAAACTAGTGTTCTACGCTGGGGACTGAATGAAGGGGGTTCGTGGATAGTAGTTTACCTTTCAGTACAGACGATTGTGAAGTCCTCGGGTTTATATATCCACCACAGCCTAGGTACAGTGCTTTTATTAACTTCTCTCCAACCACAAAGCCGACCTATTTCCAAGTTTTAGGCACCATATGTACCATTCACAATATCTATAGGTCGACAGACACCTTGAAAAAACATTTAGGGCTATGATATACTGGTTGCACCATATATACTTTATGATCAGTGCAAACTTTCGTCGTCACATTGACTTCAATAAGCTGGCCCGCACTCGCTCAATCAGTTTAGAGGGGTCTTCAAGTAGTTAGGTACCTATCTATAACCGTGCACATTTATTTATGATAAAATGTGAACCCTAAAATACAAGATGGATGCTTATACTTACATTAGATGTTACCAAGCATGGGCGTAGGTAGTAAGCTAGTTAGCTACATAAATATATGTGATATAAGGTGGACTACTGGTGGTATGAGATCATACCCGAAAAAAAGTACAGAAACCAAAATCCGCGCGATGTCAATGCTGGACGGTTCGCTTGAGTCTTTGGTCGAATTAAAAAGGCTCCACTTAAACAGTCTGGTGGCTGTGGAGTATCCCGGAGCATTTGTGCAGTTCATCTTCGTCCGAGGGTTCGTACCTTAATTTTGATATTCAAGGGCTGTGCTCCTCACATCGGACAGACTCGCCCTTGCATGTCTCAAATGAATTTTCCGAGGTAAGGAATGTCTCTGTGACACCTGTACTGTATCGCTCCTGGACCAACATATTGATCGACAAATTAAAATTGTAGATTTTTTTCTCGCAACAGTCGCCACGAAACACATAGAAGTAATTGCATAACTGTATACTACATAAAACATTCATGCACATACTACGTTTCAGACTAAAAGATGTGTTTGACCATGCAGAAACACGGTGTTGGTTCTCGGATGCCAAGTCACCCGCGAGGCGGAGATGGTGATCGGCTAGAAGTCGATGGCAGCGGCGCCACGCTCTCACTGGGTACGTAGAAGGAAGGTTTCAAAACATTGGGCCTCAGAGCAGAACATTGCAGATAGTATGGCGGTGATTCGTGCCCGCAGTGTTAATCGTGTATTCACAGTAGTCCCTCAATGGTCGATGCCTGAAAGACTGGCATTATGACAAGTGTTGTTGGTGTATTATTTCGTCGAGCATTGTTGACGCATACTATCACTCCCTTCCTTTTTTCCATGAAAAAAAAAGGAAAAGAAAAGGTCAAAGATTTATCTTTGGTAAAAAAAAAAATATTTAATTTTTTATATAACAATCGGCGACTCTGCTACATAGTCATTCTCGGTTCCAAGGGTCTAACCAGTCTGTAGTCTGGATTCCCGTACAGGGCTCCACTTGTTGAATCCGCTCAAAAGAGGAAATCTCATCACAAGACGACTTGGAACCCTAAGCCAGAAATATGAGGCAGGTGGTTCACCGCACTGCCTCTATACTGTGTTGGTACTTCGTACTTTGAACCACTATCATCTTATAGGCGCCCAGTGATCTGGCAGCCGTAATGCTGTGGTGAGAACCAACCGGGAAAGAGGAGAAATTATTCGAATGGCTGGTCATGCAATGCCCGCGCCCATATATGACCCATTGACTGTCTCCCAACGGCCTCGAACGTGTGCCACGTCAGACTGTTAGATATGACTCTTATCCTGATTCTTGACCTGCACAGCTATATGTACCTCTTGTACTCCGTATACCTGTCTTCAAGGTGAATAGACTTTGCTGTTCCTGCAGTCGCTTCCCATGGTTCTGTTGGGTTTCCCATTTGACAGGTCAACTTTTCTACTTGACAGGACGTCTTGCGCTTCTTATGGATCAGGTTGCCCCTCCTAAGAATATCTCCAATTAAGCATTGAGTTCATTAGTACTATCGATCTATACTGTCGCTTAGTCTTTGCTGGAATCTTTCCCAATACAATTCCGACCGCGTGAAAGTGGATCTGGTGGTGAGTTTAGTCGAGTTTAATTTTGGCGCGGCAGCAGCAGCGGCAGGCTCAGCAGCAAGCAATTGATCCTGGACCTTTACGGAAGCTGTCTTTCATGTTCTAGTCCACCATGCCGTATATGTACTAATTGCTGAACGAACGCAGTTTAGTGAAGGGTGGAGTCTAGTTTAATTGGAACGCCGCCGACCCTCTTGAACCGCCCATTCTGTCGCTTCCTTCTCCCCCTTTTGCTTTAAGGCTTTAAACTTAGCCTTGCTTCTTGCCTGTGCCCTTGCGAGTCTGCGACAAAGATCGACCGTCTGCGATCATTAGCCATTATTACAACACATCCACCCCGACCCAAGTGGGAAGGCTTCCGAACCGTGCGGTCCCCCAAACCTGGTTCTGTGCCGCTCATTGTTAAGCGCCTAAGGCAAGGAAGAATAATAGCACGGTCCTGGACTTGGAAACCACGACCTTCGACCCTTCACTTTCTTCCATTCTAGGCTACTCTTTGCGCCCTGTCTTTTATTCATTTCTTCTTGTGTTCCTAGCGGTTCCTAGCCGTTCCTTGCGGGACTGAGTCACTCGTTAACTCCAGTTCTTCAGCTGCATCGACTTTTCTCTCGCCTTTTTTTGCGTTTCTTTTCTTCTGGACTCGAACTCTTGCCCTCCCTTCCGCAGTTTGACGCGCTTGGTGTGATTTCCGACGAGTCGAAGCTTTTGAAGTTTTCTTCCGCCCCAACAGATTGTGTTGTCTGGAATTGAGAATACAGAGTCGCCAAATAGCAGCAATATGAGAGTGTCCGCCGACTAAATTATTGGTCCGATCCGAATATCCGATTTTGCTACTGATTTGGGTGCCATTCGTCCATCTACGCTTCGTCTTCGACATATTCTCTAGCAATTACCGAGATCACCGACCTTTTGAACAGCTGTCTCATAGTCGCAGGCTGGCATGGCAACTTGCATATCTCTCAAGGGCTCGACGCAATGTCCCGCCTGGAATGGCTCATCAATATCAACTAGCTCTAGTCTCTACACTGACTTGTACGTTTCCCTGGAATCTTGACCCTGCAAAACCAGAGGAAACTCTACTGACGTTCCAATAGCCCATTCATGCAAAACGTTACAAGCGTAAAACAGTTTGACCAAGAGTTGAGTGATTACGTCAAAGGATCTTACGTTACCCAAAAGTAGGCATTCGCTACCCATACTTCCTACCTTGTACCTCGTCTAATCTGTTTTGGCTACCAGATATGTCGACTACCTGGGCTGCCAGGGAGCTAATCTTACGGATACTGATGATTTCTATGCCCGCTATACCGCTAGCAGCATTTGCAGTGGGCTCGTTCAAAGTTCAAAAAAAGACTGTGATTTAACTGATAATGAGTCCAGGCCTCTTTGCGCTGATACCTGTGTTAGTACCCTTTTACTTGGCTAGTAAGGAATCCTCTAATCATCTAGGATAGGCATTGATGGCTACAAGCGAAGCAACCATTTTACTTAATCCTGATCTTTGCCCAAAAAGAGCCGGTAATTATATGAGCCAAGTCCGTTCTGACTTTACCGTGTGTGCTCTTCCCGCCGACTCATTAACTGTGACCTGCATCTCGGGAGCTGACAACGAGTCCGACGAATGTGGGTATGGATCGAATCTGGTCGGCTTGTGCGGATTTTGTGGGGCAAGCTCACCCAACTCCACTGATTCCTGCTGCATAAATTCGAACGCTGCGACTCGATGCAAAGATGTGACCATTCCCACGCCATCAACGACAATCCCGCCGATTTTCACTTCGACATCTAATCCGACTGCAGGGGCTTCATCTGGCCATCTCTCCGGAGGCCAAATCGCTGGAGCTGTGATTGGGGCCGTAGCTGGAGTTGTTCTGTTAGCAGCACTGGCTGCGCTGGCGTTGATATGCTGGAGGCGAAAGCGAAGGGCCCGAAATGACAATGTTTTGAACCAGCCGAACCCTCAGAGGAAGGGCTTTTCACCAATGCAACCCAGCCCCAACCAACAAGGCTTCGCACCGATTCCAGGGGGGCGAGTAGCTAGGATGTCTGCCCTGCGTGAGGCCCCAAGTTATTCACCCGGGCGCTCTCGTAACTCCGCCGCCCTCTTCGGTGCTGGAAAATATAGCGAATCCTCTGATTCAGACTACTACGGCGCAAGCCTGGAGCCATGTCTAAAAAGATCCCCCCAACTGCAGGGAAGCGTACTGCCTCGCTGTCTAGCAATTCGGTCCTGGCTGGTGCGGGTAGTGACGGGTCACCTCGCTCTGGCAGAGGTGGTCAATACTCATCACCAGATGGGATGGCCAGTGGCCAGTCGGAACAATTATCCTCATTCCATGATTATTACTCCCAAGATGACATTCGCCCAGGAGTCAAGGTTGCGGTCCTTTGGGCGTATCAGCCACGAGCGGGCGATGAATTTGCCCTGGACCGAGGGGAGATGTTGAAGGTGGTTGGAATCTGGGATGATGGTTGGGCGACTGGTATTCGGGTCCCGGAGAGTGCGGAGGACTATGATGCTAGACATAGAGAACAGCGCGACAGCGGCGTATCAAATGGTTCACACAGACCAATTGCTTCTCCTTCCCCAACTGGGGAAATCAAAGCATTCCCCTTGGTTTGTGTGTGCCTCCCCCAGCATTGGAGAAAAATCATCGATGGAGGACAAGCAGATGATGACCTATGATAACCAGCAGGCCCGCGTGCACGAGCTAAAAAGCACGGGGATTTGAACTTCTAATGTCGGTTTATGCTCTTACGATAGCGCCTCGTCATTTTCCATCCACATGATTCGCCGCGGCTGTTTTGTTGGATGTCGTGCCTTCATGCCGGTTAGCACCAGAACACCGTCCACGCTACCCTCAGGTCATGTTTTACAAGGTCTTGATCTTTTCACATATCTTCTGCTCAGTTGCGGGTTAATGCATCGGGATGCTTCCGCAACGACTCGACATGTTTCTTGTCCATTCGTTCATATACCCCTTTACGACAATGTTATTTACTCTTCCGTTCTTAGACTACTATTTCATCATTGATACTCGACGTTTCTCTTTTCTTTGACTGTCCTCTGCCACGGCGTGAGGTGCAGCGTGCAGACCCCAATCGGTTCAATCTGTGTGATCAATCAACGTCGGCGTCAGAGCCGGTCATGCTCAGCACCGAGTAGGGCAGTAGGATGCTTGTTATAATCGCGGTCTTACATTACATATTATTGATGTATATCTTCATATATACTGGATTCTATAGCATGACTAGAAATTAACCCCCCCCAACGGGTGCTTGGAGCTGGTTATCACTTTGACACCCTTGGGCTAGCACCGGGAATATACCAAGTACGCAGTAACTAATTGGGAGCGTATCATCGAGTTTCACGACCACATTGAAGTATTGGTCGCTTGCATAATTTTTGCGAGCACGTTCAATTGTGTGCAGGAATCCCGGATAATATCCGGCATAGTGGAAGCATCCAATCATATCGAAGCAGTGAAGCCGAAGGGAATACTACTACTAGTAGTACCAGTAGTTAGTTAGTAGACTGAAGTCCCATGGTTGACCTATATGGGACTTAGTCACCCAGTTCCAAACAATCGAAATACAGTGTTGGAGACAAAGTAAAAATAGTTATGCCCAGTGCCTACGGAGTACAGGGCCCTACAATCCGTTTAAAATAAGTTCCCCACACTAGCAACGGCAATACGTGTCCAGGAATAGGCAGCTCCATCCAATAACTATTGATACTAGTAGGAGGCGCAGGTGACGGAAGAACCTGCAGCAGGCTGCAATGTTAAGTACAGCACTAGTTTGTATGCTTCACACTCCAACCACTCACTCGGCTTCACTGCCGGAATGTTCAGGGGGAAATGACTTATGACGAAAACACGGCCTGGTGGTGCGACGGCGATATCACGTGACAAGAACCCCCCCCACCGGCGGCGCAACACCGCAAAGCACAACAACTAAATGCCCCTCTATCTCCATCCCCCATTATTATTCCTCTCTCACCCCCTCACCTGAAATTCATCTCCATTAGCTTCTTTCTTTCCCAAAAAAAAATCTGTGGGAATCTCTTAAGAATTATCCTTTTCTTCTCTGGTTAGTAGATTAAAATGAACGGGCTTCCTGGGATGCAACAAGCATTGCTCTTCCTTGACGGGGAGTTACCGCTAAAATCAGGGGAAACTAGCTACTGACATCGCGTGCCAGCGTAGTTTATCGACTTCGGGGTTTCTTCATTTCCATATCCACATAGCAATCATGTCGGTACGTATCCCGCCCACTTCTTTATGGACTGGGCTCATACTGATGTGATATTCTCTTGGGTCCCGTAGCTCGCATCTGGGTATGTCGGCGATCGTATCCTACACCTGTCTTGAAAGATCAGATTGATGCGAAAGTCTCGAATCGGCACTAACGACGCCTATTACTTAGAGTTACCATCACCGATGACTGCATCGCCAAATTCAACGAGTTCCGCATGACCGGCGGCAGCAAGGGCGAGAAGCCTAAGTTCATCATCTTTAAGATCGCCGACAACAAGAAGGAGGTTGTCATTGATGAAGTTTCCTCCGAACAAGACTATGAAGTCTTCCGCGAAAGGCTTGCAGCTGCTAAGGACAGCAAAGGCAATCCTGCCCCCCGTTACGCAGTCTACGATGTCGAGTACGAGCTCGGTACCGACGGCAAGAGGTATGGTGCTGCCGAAGTCGCCTTCTGAGTTGATTGACAGCTTACCAACTCGTTCGCTGTGTAGGAGCAAGATAATCTTCATTTCCTGGGTTCCTAGTGATACCCCGACTCTCGTAAGCCTTTTTGCGCTCTATCTTCCTTTCTCATGCTAGCTGTTGCTGACGATTCTTGCAATAGTGGTCTATGATCTACGCCAGCACTAGGGAGGTTCTGAAGAACGCCCTTAACATCCACACCTCCCTCCACGCCGACGACAAAGGCGACATTGAGTGGAAGGCTGTTCTGGCCGAAGCCAGCGGCGGAAAGGCTGGTAAATAAATGACGGCGTCGGCTGGGCCCGGGCCAGGTGAGCTTGTGTGTGCTGGTTATTACACTGCACCGCTCCGTTTCCAGTTCGCGGAGTGTCTCGGAACGAACCAATTCAATGACATTCTCCTGCACAAATTCTAGTTCAATATGAGATCGTTACGACTTGTCTGTTTCCATAGTGATCGTATCCTCGTTTTTTGCGATCGTGGCACTCTCCGTGACCAAGCGTTTGGGAAGGGTTTTCTTTGTTGTCAGCGTTTATACCTGTACAGAATATTGCTACCTGGTAGGGGATGTGGTTTCACAGGATCAGTGTAGAGTAGAATACACGACCTCATCGTTTAAACATATCCCATTATGCCGGTCCTTGCGTAAGACTGAGAGTCGTGCCATGATCCCGAGATCGCCCGTCAGGTGAGCTGTATTGCTTCGCTGTATCTAAGTACCGTAGGAAAAACAAAAATATGTGTCGGCGTGGAAAAATCGGGATATTGACTGTTGGGGCTTGCCAAGCTTCATTAATCGACCAAAAAGCCGGCCATAAAGTGAAGATACCCTTGAAACAGTTTGCGATGTTCGATAGGGATGGAAGCATCAGGTGTTTTGGGTGAAGGAAGCAAAGGTCGGGACAGATTGGGACGTGGACCAATGAGGGCGCACGCAAAACGGACTAACCTAACCGGCCGGATACTCGACTTTCCACCTCAAACCACAGTCGAACGACGTCTTCGTTTCCCATCGCGAAGTCTCGATCACCTCCTCCACTCCCATCCCACCTTAATTCATCCTCAATCCCGAGGCATTGCATCTCTCGTTCACGGAGAGTGTGTTTGATTTTTAATTGGTCTTTTTTAGTCGCGCACACGACCTCCCACACAATGTTCCTTCAGTCCGTTTCTCGGGCTGCTGCACGCAGCTCGGCCATGTCCACCACTGCCATTCGTTCCTACCGCACCGTCTCGGGCCCAATGGCTTGTCTGAATGCCCGCCCTCAGCCTGCGAAGAAGTCTATCGCTCCCCAGCAGACCCGCGCCGCATCCGAGCACGCCATCTCGAATCCCACACTCGCCGGTATCGAGAAGCGCTGGGAGGCCATGCCCCCTCAGGAGCAGGCCGATCTGTGGATGCAGCTCAGGGACCGTATGAAGGTTGACTGGCACCAGATGACTCTTCAGGAGAAGAAGGCTGGTATGTTTTTCCTATCTACACAATCCCCGCTACTCCCGAACGATCAGAATTTTGCTGATGGGTTTCCCCCCCCCGCATTTTAGCTTACTGGATTGCTTTTGGTCCCCATGGTCCTCGCGCGCAGGCCCCTAAGGGAGAGGGTCTCAGAATTGCCGTCAAGGTCGCCCAGCTCACTGCTGTCTCCGTTGCCGTTTTCTATGTCATTCACTTGTTCGCTAAGCCCCAGCCTAAGACCATGTCCAAGGAATGGCAGGAGGCTTCCAACGAGTATGCCAAGGTACGTTTGATCATCCTCCCTCACTTGGGCTTGCCATTGGGCAGTATCTCTTGAAATTCAATAGATCAGATACTGACTACTTGTCACAACAGGCCGAGAAGATCAACCCTATCTACGGTATCAGCGCCGAGGGTTACGAGGGTAAGGGCTTCGTCCAGAGCCCTCCTCTTGAGAAGTCATAGATTGTGGGCCAGTGATGCGGGAAGAACAGGTATAACAATTGGACAAGCTGGATAGGATGTGCTGTGGGTTCAATCGGCACCCATCGCTGTCCTCCTTCCGTTTTCTGTTAACACCGGTTCTGTGCCTATCATCATGTGCACTTCCCTTCGCCTCTGTCTTATTTGTTTTGCCCAATGTCAGCCCAAAAGACTTGTATCTCGTACTGTGCCATAATCAATGTATCTCCTTTGTAGCCATAGAGTCTGTTATCCTGCCGCGACTGGTAGCTAACATTTAGGGGCTATAACTTGTAGATTAATGCCTAGCGATTATGATTTCCCTAAACTTTAACATAACCCTCTTTTCCTGAAAGAGGTTTTGATATCAGCCATGTCGACCCTGGTGGTTAGGTCGGAACTGTACGACGGGGTCGGAAAACGGCTGCTACATAGTAACGTTTCCGACGTTTACATTCATGCGCCATTACACTCCTTTGGCCATGACCATTCTTGTGCTTATTGCTTGGCAAAGAACCTGGCCTTGGTGACCTCTAGAAAAACTAATATAATTGGTACTGCGAAGGTCTATATGCCAAAATTGACTATGTCAATACCTTGGTGATCCTGAAGGAGAATCACGGGAACACGTCAGATTTTTTCCCAAGTTGGCGTTCGTCCGAAATAGGAGCTTGGATCTTTACGGTGTACCAGACGGGGGTAATAGGAAAACCAAAATAATACCTGGAAAGCCGGGTCTATGCCCGTTACGACATGTTTATTTCTTCACCGTATTGATTGGAGCCGCATACACTCGATTTAGACCGGAATGCTTTCGACTAGTCACGATTCTACTGGATAGTGTGCTGGACAAATGGCATTTTTGATGGGGTTCAATGCTCCCTTGTATCCGATGGTTGCCAAGAAGCTCCTCATTTTGTGTGTAAATTTCCATGACAACCGCCGGGAGACTTCTCCATACAGCGTTGGACTGGGAGGAGACGAGTAAAAAAAACTATCTATCAGATCAAAACGCAGCAGCTATGTATTCGGTTGAAAAGTTGTAAAATGGAATAACACTGCCTAGCAACCATGAAGCTGATGCAGCTCTGTCCATGTTTTCTGCGCGTTGCTCGGTACATCACGGGATCGTCGGCAAAACCGCCCCGGAAAGGCTAAGACCGGACACAGTCGCCCGTGTCCACCTCAACCTCAACCTCTTCCCTTCCCTTCCCTCTTTCTTCCCTCTCCCCATCTTCTCGTCCCTTTGACCTCATTTATCCCCGTTTCGCTCTTAAACACCATCATAATGTTCAAGAGGTGTGTTGCTCCGCCCACTCTGACCTCGTCGCCCTATGACCTTTTTTTTCCCGCTTGCTAACAACTGTTTTTCCCTTTTACAGCGGTCTTGCCCGGACCTTCGGGAGGGCTGCTTTTGCCCGGCCTACCCCGGTCGCCCGTCGCGTTCCTTCCAAGATCAATGGCTTCCCTTCCCTTGCCAGATTGGCCAGCACTGAGGCCGCCTCTACCGGCAAGATTCACCAGGTCATTGGTGCCGTCGTCGACGGTATGTCTCCGACTCCCGACGAAAACCCTGCTACCCGGCTACGCGAAAATCTTTTCCTGGCCTCAATTCCATCATGAAATCATCAACAACGACTCCATGTGTGGCTCAAAACACGATATCTGACTTTCGATCACAGTGAAGTTCGAGGGTGAGAAGCTCCCTGCCATTCTCAACGCCATTGAGACCGAGAACAATGGCCAGAAGCTCGTCCTTGAGGTTTCTGTAGGTATCCCCAGAGCTTGAATGACATCAAGTCGATATAGCTAACCAAAAACAGCAACACTTGGGTGAGAACATCGTCCGTACTATTGCTATGGAGGGTAAGTTTCCCCCTTCTATTGCTTTTGTATCACCATGGGCATATCAGAGGTGCTCGCCCTGGCTTCACCGCTCCCATACACCTGGCTATGGTAACCCGAATTCTGAGTTGACATATCACTCTTTCAGGTACCGAGGGTTTGACTCGTGGTGCCGCTGCTCGCGACACTGGTGCCCCCATCACCATTCCTGTCGGTCCTGGCACCCTGGGCCGTATCCTTAACGTCACTGGTGAACCCGTCGACGAGCGTGGTCCCGTTAAGGCCACCAAGTACGCCCCTATCCACGCCGAGGCCCCTGAGTTCGTTGAGCAGTCCACCGAGGGTGAGATTCTTGTCACTGGTATCAAGGTCGTCGACTTGCTTGCCCCCTACGCTCGTGGTGGTAAGATTGGTCTCTTCGGTGGTGCCGGTGTCGGTAAGACCGTCTTCATTCAGGAGTTGATTGTATGTTCACCTGCAACCAAAAGACTTGCCTTTCTCAACTAGTTTCTAACTCTTCCCAGAACAACATTGCCAAGGCCCACGGTGGTTACTCCGTCTTCACTGGTGTCGGTGAGCGTACCCGTGAGGGTAACGATCTGTACCACGAAATGCAGGAGACTGGTGTCATTCAGCTCGAGGGTGAATCCAAGGTCGCCCTTGTGTTCGGTCAGATGAACGAGCCCCCAGGTGCCCGTGCCCGTGTTGCCCTTACCGGTCTGACCATTGCCGAGTACTTCCGTGACGAGGAGGGTCAGGATGTGCTGCTCTTCATTGACAACATTTTCCGTTTCACCCAGGCCGGTTCTGAGGTGTCTGCCCTTCTTGGTCGTATCCCCTCTGCTGTCGGTTACCAGCCCACTCTGGCCGTCGACATGGGTGGTATGCAGGAGCGTATTACCACCACCACCAAGGGTTCCATTACCTCCGTCCAGGCCGTCTACGTCCCTGCTGACGATTTGACTGACCCTGCCCCCGCCACCACCTTCGCTCACTTGGACGCCACCACTGTCTTGTCCCGTGGTATCTCTGAGTTGGGTATCTACCCTGCTGTCGACCCTCTTGACTCCAAGTCTCGTATGCTCGACCCCCGTATCGTCGGTCAGGACCACTACGACACTGCCACCCGTGTCCAGCAGATGCTCCAGGAGTACAAGTCCCTCCAGGATATCATTGCCATTCTTGGTATGGACGAACTTTCTGAGGCTGACAAGCTCACTGTCGAGCGTGCCCGTAAGCTTCAGCGTTTCCTGAGCCAGCCTTTCACCGTCGCCCAGGTCTTCACTGGTATCGAGGGTAAGCTGGTCGACCTCAAGGACACCATCCGCTCCTTCAAGGCCATCATCAACGGAGAGGCTGATGACCTTCCTGAGGGTAAGTTTTCGCTGACTAATGCTTGTATTTGACTTGTATGCTAACGTTGTCTTGCAGCTGCTTTCTACATGGTTGGTGACCTCGAGTCCGCCCGTGCCAAGGGTGAGAAGCTCCTGGCCGAGCTCGAGAACAAGGCCTAAATGTAATATTGTTTTTAAAGCGCCCTTTTCTTTTTTGTTAGACATGGACTTCCTTTCTTCAGTTTTCCGTTTTCTGTCGATACGTGTACAGTACTCGAATTAAGAAAAGGGAGTTGAACGAAAGGCTTATCCTCCCTGTTCAGAAGAAAAAGGAAGGGAGCACTATTACACCTACCTTAAAGTCTGGATGAATAGTCCGGACTTGTGTTACACTACGTGCTCATGTAAGTAAGTTAAAACGACCACATTCAGCCTGATACCTCGGGGCTGGGACAATTGTATTCATTTCTTTTGTTGGACCATCGCTTTGTCTTCTCTCCCTACGTAATCGATGTAGCTTGATAGTTTCGTAGTAACGTTCCTTTATTGTTTGCAACTCTTCATGTGGAATGCTTTCTTTGTATTCCTTTATTATCGCCATTTATATCTGTATGCAGGGCACTTGGATCGCCAATAAGATAGATCCTCAGGTCCTACGTATAAGCAGTGTCTTTAGGTCTGCCAAATATTATGCCTCAGTCTCTAGCACATATCCTTAGCTTGCTGTGTTTTCTCTTCATCTTTCAGCAATGCCGCTATGGATGGTCTGATAAACATCTATTGTGATCTATCTATTTTCGATCATGGCATTATATACGATGCTACGTGATATATAAAACCCATTCTTCAACTATATTCATAACACATAACACGAAGCGTCCCTCGAAAATATACCTAGTTCATGCCACTGTTTACTGAGTACAAACCACATTTATCCTGTGATACCGACTACTCGGCTTCCTCCTGTTATATATATA
>NW_019170190.1:0-42166 GCF_001792695.1 Aspergillus bombycis | reverse complement strand
AGAGAGTGTGTGTGTGTGTGTGTTTTCTTTGTGGGGGTCGAAAGAGGAGAGGCCAGGGTTGCATTTATTGAACTAGAGGCTTTAGTTGTACTACTAACTAATCCTTGTAAGCTGACGGTGTTGATGTACTGGTTGGTACGAGCTTGGTTCAATCAAGTCCAGACTTGGCGAATTCCTGTTACGCGATTTGATTGCCAGGTCTTTATAGAGTAGAGGTGGAGTTTGCTCTGTAAGGCTCCACGATCATGTATAAAACGGACAAGGGTTGAGTTCCGTAGGATGGGTTAATTAGCTTGCCAGCCAAGATAGTTCCTAGAATAACAAAACATATGTAGCCCTACTTTTCGCTTCTCCCAACTAGAAAAGGCCATAGAGATAGAAGGGAACCCTCTAACATTCACGAAAAAGTCAAGCTGTTAACCCAGGGCTCAGTGAGAATAGGCTTGGCGTTACTGGATTTAATCCATATAAGAACCGTAAGGGCAGAGGCGTCTATATAATCACCGGGAATATACGTACGTGACTAAAGCCAGAATCTGCACCAACTAGGTAGAAAAATCATTAAAAAATACCATTCGCCTACTATGCATCAATCTTGTCATAGCCATTGCTCGTCTCAGCCATAACAGCCCTTTGTAGAGCTAACATAGGTATGCCCAAGGCCTTCCACCAATGTCCTGACACTGTCAAGATGGAAACATTATCTTTTTCTCTTTTCCCTTTTCTTTTCTTTTTTTTGTTTTCTCTCTCTTTTTCTTTTCATCCATTAGCCATTGCTATTTGTCCATACGCGAGGAGTCCACGTCCGAGAAGCCTCATGCATTGACTCGCGGTTCACTCCCTCTCCCTCTCTCTCATGCTTCTTATTCATAACCCACAGATGTCACCCTCCATTCTGCCATTAACTGCATTAAATATGTGTGACTATCGAAAGACAAACCAAAGGTAGTTATTACTCAATTGCGGCCTCGTACGACAGCATCAAAAAGTGCAGCGGGGGACTAGATCACAGATCTAGCCACGTAGCTCTCGAGCGCGGCGCGAAAGGAAGGGGATTTTGCGAATAACAGGATCATGTGGTGCGTTCTGAGCGACAGACATGTACAAGATATCCAATCGCTGGAGGAGAATCTCCATGATCCTGGGCGCAACTTCCCGAATGTCCGCATCCTAAAACATGTCAGCAAGATCCGTATATTCATATCTTGTTGTACATACCATGGGATTTACACTTTGCAGAACAACTTCTAGCCACTTGAGGCGTTCTGCAACATTTGTTTGCAGAGATGAGGTGACCGCAACACCAACGGAAAGCGCGACAATAGGGGAGAGGCCGGTTAAGTAGGCCGGGTCTAATTTGATGAAGAGGTTGTCAAACAGGTCTGCCTGCTGGTTTGATTGAAGCCACTGGTTGCATAACGATAAGCAATCTCCCCAAATAATATTGGAATGGATACAAACCTTGACTGAGCCTTCTTCAAATCTGCCTTGGCTCATCAATTGAGCAATCTCCGCTAGTTCCGCGTCCTCGGCGGACTGTGCCTCGCTAGGTGTAGCAGCCATGGCGCTCGTCGGCTGTTGGGAACTTTGCCTGTCTTCTTCTTGCTGACCCACGGCACGATTGAGCCTCAAAACTTCGTTCTGGAAACTAGTCTGAGCCGCAGCCATTGAAGCAACTGTATCCGATAGGCCACGAACAAGATTAGTGAGCTGGTCAATCTTAGTGGCATCATTCTGACGTTGAACCTCGTATTGCTTGAGATGTGCCTGTAGTTGCTTCTCCATGTCAGACCCAGTTTTCTCTGCAATACGAGTAGAAAGGGTCTTGAAAGCTGGCGTGACAGTACGTTGAACGGCCTTTGATATTTCGGTTTCAAGACCAGGCAAAAGCTTCTGACACACAGCTTCCGACAGGGCCTTCACCATTTCAGGTTGCTGAATAGCGCGGGAAACGGTGTCAGGTAGAGTCTGGCGCAGCTCACGAGGAAGGGCAGCCCCTATCTGTTGACCGACGACAGTGTCCAGTTGTTTACCGACAGCTGTTGATGTTAGATTTGCCAAAGCAGGTACCACTTCCGACTGGATGCTGTTCGAAACAATGCGCGCGAGATTCTTTTCGACGTTGTTAGAAAGAGTGTCAGAGACCAACCGTAGGACTTGGTCTTGCTTGGCCGCGGAAGCCGCATCCCAACTGCGTCGCTCTTCGTCAAAGCGCTGATACAATCCTTCAAGTTCCCGGCCAAGGCTCTTGTTAAATTCAACGGACACGCCGGTTTGCAATACCTCCACGTGTTTATTCCAGATGTCACTCGATTCGGTGTCACCAGCATTAATCGGTGCAGCACTGACCGTAGTCGATTTCGACACATCCCCATTGGGCTGTTCTCTAGTAGCATGCGTCTGGGTCGCGGCTGCAAGACCCTCACTTGAGCTAGTGACGGAGGGAGCGTTCGTTTCTTTTGTTTTAGTTGGCACTTCAACAGCAGTAGTACCCTTCTTTTTCTTCTTCTTTTCAGGCTTCTCCCCGGCAGTGGGGGTAGCTGCTGACTCAACTGGTTCTTCACCTGCTTTCTTCTTTGGAGCAGGCTTACTGGGAGACTGGGTGCGTGAAGCGGCAGCACTAGCCACAGCGCTGGCTTCGGCACTCAGATCAGGGGTCTTCCTGGCAATCTCCTTAGGGGCTGTCTTGGTTGGAGTGGGCGCAGCGTCACCATTGATGGAAGGATCGTCCGTAACATACGCCGGAAAAGATTGAAGCTCAGAGATGTTAATAAAACCTTGCTCCAAGGAATTAACGGGGCGGATGATCTTGTTATCGGAGCTCCAACCAAGGTCTTCCTTTTTGATGTTCAGACAGGTTACTCCACGAGAGTGCATAACGTAAAGCTCAAACAACCCGTTCTCCTCTCCGGCTGTCTTGTTGATTGGAAGAAGGTCCAAGCTCCGCAGCTGGCCCTTTGAAGCGAACGAGATCTCTCGAATGCCACTCATGCATGCAGTCGATTCTGGTTTGGGAAGGCTGCCATCCTTTTCACCCGAGCGTTTGATGAAGGAGGCCTGGGACATGGATTGCAAGTTGTATCTGGGCGCGGACAGATGAACAAAGTAGATCGAGTTGCGCGTAGGATGTCCAACCACGATGATACCGGATCCGGGATGATATGCGACACTACAAATAGCATCTGACTCGTTCTCATGAGGGAACTTAAGCTCCTGTACAGCCTTGCCTAACCCAATATCCCAGAGCTGCAAGGTGTGATTCTGCTTAAGACCAACTAAGACGTAACGAAGAGCCATAGACTTCACATAGGGGCGCAGCTTGTCAATGAAAAGCACGGATGTTGGCCACGACTTTTCAGTAGGAGAGCCAGTTACAAAGGTGTTCAAGGGGACGCGGACTTCCGAGGGATTGGGCCCAGTAGCGAAGAAAGAGGGGTTGTTAACAATATCACGGATATCCCAGAAACGCAGACGACCTGTTTTGTCTAGAGAGGCAATAACAGTGTCATCGTCACTGAACATGAAGTCCTTTCCGGCCTTGCCGGTGGAGATCTTCAAGGCACGCTCTTTGAAGAACTTCTCCGTATTAACAGTACGCTGTGTGCCAGAGACACCGTAGGTGGAGTTTGCGGCGGCCTGCGGAGAGATCACGTAGATGTTTTTGCCGCGACCAATTGCGAAGAACCCTGGATGGCGAGAGCTCCGTTTGGCACGCGTTTTCAGCTGGCCACCCGAAGTATTCTCATCTGAGGCTGGGAACGGAGGGAAGATGAGGCTCTCGCTTTCCAAAGCATCCATCTCAAAAAGGTCCTTGTCTCCATTCGATATCAACGACCAGTATACAGCACCGCTAACGCCGATGCCCAGGACCGCCTGTTCGTCGGATGCACCCGTTGTTGTCTGGGAGGTACAGACAGCGACATTAAACACACGATCGCGGGTGGAGCGGAACGCTTGTTTGTCGCTTCCATCATCCTGGCGGATTATTCTCATACCTCCATTCTTTGCCAGGGCATAGACGATGTAGTCAGAGGTAGCTGAGGTCAGCGAGCGATCCAATTGGTCGAACTCCTTCTTCAGTCGAGCAATGTCCATGATTCCATCATCCCGAAGAGTAGTAAGATTTTCAGAGTCTTGAGCCTTCACGGAGATGGAAATGAACGGCTTCAAGGGGAAATTATGTACCGGTACGATACGCTCCTCGTCCTTCTGGGCGCTATCTTCAGCACTTTCCCAGCTATCAGCTAAAGCATCACCATTACTATTGTTGGAAGTCTCCTTCGCAACAAAAGTATCAGCGGTAGCATCCTTCACTATTCCGTGATTTTCATTCTCCTGGGCAGTTTCTTTGGCTTCAGCTGTGTCGTCCTGGAGGTGGCTGGCGATCGACGACAGGGTCTCTTGAGTGTTTTCTTCCCGAGCTATCAGCACGACGGGCTTGCTCTCTTCCTTGGAAGCTTTGGCGACCGCTTCATCAACGTCGCGAACGATCTGGCTGACAAGGTGATCAACTACCTGGGACACAGCTTCCTTCTGCTCTTCCGCCAAACTCGGCGACTTGGCACGTGCTGCCTCCCGAGTGGTCTCCTCCTTAGTGATGGCCTCTACGGCCGGGCTCTCGCTCCGAGACTTCGGTTGGGGAGTCCCCTTGCGAGGAGACGCAGCGGCAAGTTGGTCGAAGGGGTTGACGTATGTGAACAATGTCTCCTTGTTAGAGGAAGTGGGCTTAGCCTGATGAGAGGCGAGAGCATCCGGTTTCCCGGCTATGATTTCCTCGGGGCGAGAACCCATAGCCAAAGAGTTCTCTACAGCCTGAACTGAGGTTATCGCAGGGTTTCCCGAGACAACCTCGGCCACAGGGGACTTCTGGGGAGAGATAGAAGTCAACGGCTGAGAGACTGGCTTCACCGGTCCCTCAAAAACTTCTTGGCCTGGCTTGGAGCGGTTGAGCAAGCGAAGTAACATTTCCTGGGTGTTCTCGGCGGTTGGAACAGAACTTTCACCGGTAGTGACAGCAGGTCCAGGTTGACCAAACTGCACACTAGCAGGCTTGACAGGAGCCGCGGGTCCCTGTCGGCCGAAGAGAGTAGCAACGAAATCGGACGCGGAAATATTTCTCGCGTGAGACTTCGTAGCCTCCGGACCGGCTTCGTGGATGTGAGACGGCTTCGGCTGTTCCAACCCAAAAGGTGACGGCTGCTGGGAAGCCGGAGATGACGTAGACTGGTTGAACTTCAGCAGATTGAGTAGATTCGCAGCACGATCGGGATTCTGCGGCATCGGCTGATGCTGCTGGGGAGAAAACATCTCCCCACGCGACGTTGGAGCATTAGGATTGAGAATGTCCGAGCCATGGTGAGGCGGAGTATTCACCGGGGAGGGACTGTGAATGGTAGACGAGACCGATGGGTGGCGGTAACCTTGCTGTTGCAGCTGGGGATGAGGAAAGCTCTGCCCATCATAGGGCTGCTGCTGCTGGGGGCGTAATCCGGACTGGTACTGCTGAGGGTACTGCATGGGAGCTTCCTGACCAGGCGTGCTCGAGGGAGAAGGTCGTGGCCTGATGCTCGCCAGCAGAGCCTGGAGATCATTGGGGGTGGACATTTCTGTCACTCGCCACGGTGAAGGCGACCTCCAACCGAAATCCAAGCTCCAACGTACTTTTCACGAGCTCTCTTTCGAGAGCCAAAAGGAGAGTAAGTAGCCGAGTCTAATCCGATAAAAGAATGAGATAGAAATGACAAGAGAAAATCAACCGATGAAACGAAGCCAAATGACCGACTATTATACAGGGATTAAGGGGGTAGGGAGGAAACTCAAGAAGGAAGAAGAACAGAAATCATCAAAAGAGAAGAGGAAGCAAAGGCCCGATGTGGCTCTGTGTGTGGCTAGAGGCGCGGCTGTGAATTACACTAGGTGACGTATTGATGGTACGGTATTATTTCCGTCGGTATGATGTTGGAAAACCCTCAAAAGGTACTAGAAGGACAACAGCGCGATGGACAACCAGCACAGGGTTTGATTAATGATTACTCTCTGTTGGTCTAAACCCACCCCAAGGGAAAGTGTCTCATCTGTATACCGTGGCTTTTGCTCTACCTTTCCCGCCTGCTGTGAATCCATAGCCTCTGAACTCTTCTTTGCCACTGTATCTCCGTCCCGCTCTTCTCTTCTCTCGAAGCGCAACTTTCTGATCATCGGTATCTTCGACGCACGTCTCATAGCTACCAGCTAGATTTCAACATGTTTTGTTTACGAAGGTGGGCTACCAAGCAACATCCACACCCACATCTATTTGATAGTTCAGGCATTAACAAATAGTACCCTTATATAGCTGGTTACCTCTCCTATTCATCCCGACCAATGCCTCCCCACTTTTCATTGTCTCCTTCGTCACTCTGACCTACATCCTCCATCGTCCATGTATCTACTGCTCAGCTCTCCTTCTAATCCTCTTTATATCATCCTGTCATTGGTCAGATCGCTGTTTCTTTGACCTTCGTGGTGACTGGTTTGCGCCTCGCTACTCTTCCGATCCGAGCGCCTCTTTGGTCGCCCCCAATGAGACCATCGCCGGCTACATCATGGAGACTGTGAATACTACAACGAGGACCTGGCGGGTGTAGTAGTCGACGAGGCGCAACGTCGTCTGCTGCTAAACGGGTCGTCGGCCGCCGCAGGGATGGGCGGGTTGGATCAGGAGGAATGGACCGGGGTTGGGCTGGAGTGGTTGCGCAGTTTGCTTGGACGACGAGAGTGGACGATCCCCTGTGTCGACGTCAAGGTCCGACTATAGAGATGGTTTGACTTGGGTGCTCTACTTGCGGCCGATCGAATAATTTCCTTTCCATTTTCTTTCTATTCTCGACAAATCTAGAATGGTTTACAACAACACAGAATGTATACCCCGCGCCTTCCAAGATGAAAAGCTTGGACCGGCGAACAGCAAGTGATCCCTTCAGCAAAACATAGGATCCTGGTTCGGATACTAGTTTGGTGATTACACTTCCTACTGCTTTCGAACTTTTCGCCCACGCACATATCTTCCGCACTTCTGTGCGACAGCTGACTGGCTTTGACGTTTTTTTTAAGGCATTGTATATAAATAAACCCTACTATATCCATCTGCTTCATAGCTTTAAATAGACTCTCAGACCATATTCCACCTTAAGAAGCACGTGCTAAATGACCGCGCCATGTTGATGAGGCGGACATGATGCAGTTGAGTCTCAAACGCACCACAACACAAGAGGGACACACGTAGGATGATTTGAAGGCTAAGGATCAATTATATAGCGTAAGGCATACAGTAATTACAAGCAAATAGGTATCTAACGATAAAGGGAATACACCAACAGTGACCAGATGCTGCTGAAGATAAGCAAATCACATCCACATCGTGAAAGAAGCAGTAAAATCGTAGACAAGCATAAGCCACACCGAGGCACGTCAAACAAATCATGAAGCATAAAAATATACAACAGAGTATCAGCATGGTATCGAAACAGGTCTCTCTGTGAGACTCCGTTAAAAAGCATCGAAAGCAGGGGTTCAGGAATTGAGTACAGGCATCGAGCATTCGGAGGTAAGGATCGTGAGCTTGTTTTAATACTATAGTCGGTCAAGGATCGTCATGGAACAATATGGGGTAAATAAAAACCAGGGCTCGGTTTGAAGTAGTGAACGAACAAGCAGCCTGAGGCGAATCGTCTAATTGTATCCGCCGGGTGGTCCTATTGGCATGGGCCAATCGTCTTCGGTGATACTGCCCCAAAAGATCCAAATCATAACTACTGATAGGAGGGTGAACAGAGTCTCGAACAATGCACCGTTGATCTTCCCGTTCGTGGCCTGACAGAGGTGGGTGCTGATGACATATTCGAAAATTTGACCGATAGCAAAGAGCAAGCCAGCGCCGGATAAGTAAACTTCTTTCGACGTCAGAGAATGGTTGCCTAACATCGCAGAGGGGTTAAAGGGGTGAACATACGCATAGGGCGGGACTCGCCCAGTATCCGGATCACCAACACGGCCTCCAAAACGAAGAATACCACAAGACAAACGAGTGGGAAAAGTTGGTACAGCACATAGAGAGCAATGTTTCGGTACTCGGTTGACGGGTCAGGCTTGAACTCGCCGGTCCAGTTGAATCCCGTATCCAAAGCAATATAACCAGTGCCAATGAAGAAAACCAAAGCGGAGGCTGAGATGAGACCGAGCGACGCAGGTGTGCCATCATCGAGAAATTGATAGCCCACCAAGGCGTTCAACAATAGCACCCAGCATGTAGCGGTGATCGCGGCGATGTGCGCAGCAGAAAATCCCTGCATGTGACCGTTAGACTTCCGAAGTGGTGGTTAAGGATCTGGCAAAGAAATCCAAACATACTTTCCGGACCGCTGCGTCGAGAGGGAAAGCACCAACGCTGAAGATTTCGCAGAATTCGATAACTATGAAACCGAGCAAGAACAGTTGTATCTCTCTATGACATTTCCCAAATCAGTTGCTGCCCACTGTCTTTGTTTCGTTTCAATTTCACTATGTACCTTCTCCCGACTGCTGCCTGTTTTCGCTCAGATCTCCATAGCAGCAAAAGCGATGTTAGGATAGCAATGAAGGCAAGCAGAATAGAGCCTACAAAATATTAGTATGCGATAGCATGGATCATCTTGCATGGGTTTCATCATTCTCTCATACCCAGATTTCCCAGATTTCGATTACCGCTAAGCGTAATGCCTGTGAGCGGGCAACCACCGAAGGCGTCATTAGGGGGTTGGTTCTTGTCAACGAAAAGCTGGATAGAGAATCGATAAGTTAATGACACCCCTTCTAGTTAAGTCGGCGTAACGTTCGAAAGCAAGGGAAGAGTCGCTCCACATACATTGCAGACTGGTAATGTAGAATCTCGACAGAAGTCCTATAAATGGGTGGAGAATCGGCGGTCAGCATGCTTCCGGAGCCGGCATTTGGCGTTTGTCGCGAACTCACGTGGAACTTCCCGAACTGCGTCGAGCCCATGGTTTAGAAAGCGTTCAAAAGAGAGATCATGCGAGATGTGTAGTAGCAAGAGAAAGTGGGCGCGGTGTGGTGCTGGTGGCGTGGTAGTGCTGGGGCTTAAATTGGTCGATTTCCTCGGACCCGCTGAGGACCGTTACGATCGGTCCGGCGCAGATCTGAGGCGCAGAAGCGGTATGGTTGTTGATGATTATCAGTATTGATCTTATTTGGACGGCTTGTCCACGCTTTTCGTTTCTTGAATGAGGGGAAAGGGAATTCACGAATTAATAGGAAAATGGCGCGGAATATTGACACGTCAAGTTGTATGTCAGTCAACTCCTGCAGCGTGATGAGACTGGTGGAGAGATGGACAAATTAGGAAGTAAAAGACGGATAAGCCTAACAAATTAACAAGATATTGGGGCAACTCAGAGAACCGGCGACGTATGTACTGTGTGTGTGTGTGGGACCGATGTGTATTGTATGTATGTACAAAGAGAGAGCTGTCAGGTTTTGAACAGGCCGAAAGGAAATTGTAGAAGAATGTTGACGAGAGGGAAAAAAACAAAAAACAAAAAAAAGGTGATGGCGGTGTTGGGTCTGGAGGCCGAAAGAGGGGGGAGGGAAAAGAGAATAAAAAAAAAAGAAAGAAGAAAGATTGGAAAAGGAAACTTGGAAACGAAAACAACCTACCTAATGGATGTGCTGTAGCGGGAAGAGGAAGGTGGTAATTCTTAACCAACAATTTTCATAGGCGCAAAATGGCACTAAAGAATGATCGTTCGTCTCGATTAAGGACTAGACCCAAGATCCAGTGGATAGAAAAGTGGGCAAAAAGCAGTGGCTAGCCAACTAATTTAATACTACGTAGTAGTATATTCTTTGCCTACCTTTTTTTTTTTTTTTTAAAATAAAAAAAAAAAATTAACCCTGCAGCTAAGATGCAACTCAGAAACACAAGCGGAAGATAGTTGGCTAGGTCTCCTGTCAGTCAGGGATACCACGCGAGGCTGGTGAGGCTGGTGAGGCTGGTTAACCCATGATCATCAGTTGATGATGATGATATAATTTGATTCAGTCTGTTCAGGTCGGATTCACAGTGGTGTATGAAGTATTTCGATCTTGACTTGTCCCCTTCCACCCTTACATATAGATTCGGATGTGGTTCAAACTTCACCCATGGTTAATAGCTGGTGTCCCTGAACTCGGGTAAGGTTCCCGTGGAGTCCATTTCCCCAGTTTCTATTTCTGGGGCATTGGTTGCCTGAGCCTTGAGGAACTGAACCACCTACGGGTTTCTCTGCCAATGAGAACTTCGCCATGCATAATTGATGTTGGTATACGGAGTACTTAACAGTCAGTAAGATATGTACTACTAGTACCTAGCAACTAGCCATTTATGAAGACTTGGCAGTATCTCGAAGATAGTACATGATGTCATCAGATATTTTTTGAACAAAAACAGTGAGCTCTTCGAATTGTATTAATTAATTTATCAAAATTCGAGAAATAGAACACAGTATGGTAACGTTGGAACAGCCCTGTGAAACAATCCCATGAAAGGGAGCTTGTCACAGCCTCACAAGACGCCACGCGCCACTGTGACATCTCAACCAAGGGGTATCTCATAATTCCCCTCCCCCTCCCTTTTCTTTTTCTGCATTCTTTCTGGGGTGCGAATTAGATGATGGAGATACACAGAGAGGACGGATATTCATTTCCTTAATTTATTTTTCCTCCTAAGGATGTATTGCTACTAGTAGAGCTAGTATCTACTAGTACCTAGTACCCCTAGTATTCAAATGTACTCGGGACGGCCCAGTCACGCATGCATGCATCATTGAATTTAACCTTATTACCAAGTGGTAGCAATAACTAATGGTAAATGATTTCTGATTCCCTTGTTAAAAACGTAACTCTACCTGCCCACCTCAATGTAATCCGGTATATGTAAGGAAGGAATCTCAAATGTATACTCAGTAGACGAATGGTTTATGTTCTGCAATATCATCCTATGCACATATTGCCCCGAGACATCAGATTATTCTATGTTGGCTATGTATGTTCCTACCCGCGAGACCAACCCAGCCACGCACATAATGGAGTCAAACCATAACGACGCTTCTGTAAGACATTATGCATGTTTTTCAAGAAAATATGTTAGATTGTACTGTATAACAGTGTATGTCGTGGGTATGCTGTCTTGGACCTATCCAGCCACTTGACTGCTGTTTTACTTTCTTGGGGCTAGGTTGTCGGTCGTCCCTTGCTTCGCTTTTACCCGCATACATTTGTTTAAATCGAGAATTTTCTTGCGGGGGCGTTCCTTGTGTGAGGATACTTTCAACCGTTCCACAAGCCTGAAATGAGTACGAATCGAGGGTCAAATATTGAGTCCTTCAGTGGTAATCGTCCAATTCCGTACGCAACAACTACCTACCCCCGGCAAGTTTACAGGCCATACCGGCTTTTTAGCATACATCCTCGATCTCCAATTCCTTACCATCGTGCTCACCCAGATCCATTTTCAGGGTCCGTCCAAATAGCTCGAGTAGCATCTCAAAACAAACCTTGGTGATGGCGGGGTCATATCGTCCCTTGCTGAGTTCATCACGAATAAATGCGTCTGTCGGACGATAATGTCAATCGGGCCAATCTCAAAAGTGCTATTATCTCTCTTAATACAAAGTGCAACGTACGTTGAGCCCAGGCCACTTCGTAAAAGCTAAACAAGACCCCCTTGTCATGAAGTGTTTTGCGAATCAGGTCTCTTCCTTCCGGTGGGACATGGTTATCGTTTTTGCCGAAGATCTAGCACCTCCCATTAGACTACTGCACAGATGGATTTCCTTGAGAGAAAGGGCCAGACTACCGAGAACTATTCGAGAAAAATAGTTTCCGGTGGGACGGGAAAGACTTGCCATTATCAATTCTCCTTTAATATCCTCTGCTCTGGCTAAGCTATCATCATTTTTACCGGCTGCAAGGGTCTTGCTGTGGATATCTGTTGCAAAGTAGCATACTGCCGCCCTAACTCGACTATCTAATGCACAGCGGTACGCAAGATGGCCACCAAGACACATACCCGTCGCGCCCACACGGCCATTGCACGTGGGCAATGACAAGAGATAGTCGACACATAGTGATGCGTCCTCATCGTACGCAGCCAGTTTCTATATGCTGGTCAGCGAACTTCTCTGTCAGATCTCTCAGATTCCTGGGCTATTTAATATCATCATACCTTGCTTACTTTCCATTTGTTCCCTTTATCTGTGTCCTCGACATTGTATTCCAATGGCTCTGGACCAGTGAATTCGTGATAGCTAGAGGGAGCAGCGCAAATATATCCTTGGCCAGCGATCTGCCTAGCAAACCGGGACACAGGTCCAGTCACTATAGATGTTAGGACACTAGCAAGTTCTGGAGAGAAAGGCGAAAATACCTTGGTAGATCTCACTGAATACAACTACGCCAGGGAATCGGGCCTTTGGATACCCAGGGATAGTGGGATGGAATACATAGATACCTTTGTAGTCACAGCAATGTCAGCCAGGCGACCTCTAATAGCCCCATCGGAACCTGCAAGTTCAATTATAAAAAGGTAAGTTGCAAGGAGAATGCCTCACGCATGGTTCCATTCCCATCTGCCTTGGTAGGCACATCGTGGAAAGACTCTTGAATCAACATGTTTAGTTGAGACCGTATGTAAAATCGTACGGCGACTTGCGACTACAACGTGTGATTGATTGAAATGGCCTGGAGACTTAAATTCAAATAAGAACTTAGCTTCAATTAGCTACGTGCTATCAAAGGTTAGCTGCGGGGAAGATCGAATTGTCCGATAAGATCTTAGTCATGTGACTCGAAATGCAGGATGAGCTGCTTGCAAGAACTGTACGTCAAGTGCCAATCTCCTAGGAATATATTTACTTACCATGCCCTGGTCAATGGGGACATACTGTGAACTGCTCTATGAATACAGATATACCTAATAGATCGGTTGGGCCCCCTGTCCAGCGACCAAGGTTGTCATGTAGAACGTCTGCTTCAAAAACCAGCCCACGTTCTGTACATCAATTTTTACCCCTTCGATTAGATATTAATAAAGAATTAGAGCAAGTTGGAAAAGCCCGTGTCCCCCTCCCCCCTTCCCCCCAAAAATAGAGACCAATAATTTACATCGAATGATATACATTAAAATCTGAATCAAGATAAAAACTCATTGCTGGGGAAATCGAAGTGGATTCCCAAGCTCTGGACAATCACCATGAATGGCATTATCAGCAGAGTCGGCTTGTGCACAATAAAGAAATATACTCATCAAGTCCCCAAAGAACTTAGAGCACTCGGGCAGGTGGACTGCCCATAAGTGCAGCGTTTCAAAACGTGTCCGCTAACAAAGCAGCTAGGTGACATTTTGCATATATGGCTGTTGTCTCAGAACACGTACTTTATAACATATCAGCCCGCATATTCCAATGGCCAGTGATCCAGCGAGGTTGTACTTACAGGAATGAAAAGATAAGGGACTCGTCTTTCATACTCTAACCACGCTTCACCGTATTTGTTGCGACAGCGTTGGATATCCCGCAAAGCACGGTGAGAGATCATGCATGCAAAGAAGAGAGGATAGAACCAAGGGAATGGGCTGTTGAAGCCAGTGATAAGACCCCAGTTCAATGCAAAAAAAAGATCGCAAGTGTAGTGGATCTTACGAGCTTTGCCGTCTATGCATGTGTCAGCTCAAGTCATCTGTCATTCGTAGTATAGTTGACTTACACCAACCGTCCACCAAGATCTTGGAGCCATCTTCAGCCGTGATGGTCTTGGGGTTTTCCAATGTTTGCCATGGAAGTTGTGGGAACGTATTCCGGAAGACCATAGTTCCACGCTCCTGTTGACGGTAACGGTTCTTCTGACTGTTGGTAGTATCCCAAACCCAATATACAAAGAGATATGCAATATAGAGGATTGTCAAGAAATAGCGATTCCAGTGATAGGTCGCCGGGTCATGGTTGGCAAGGTAGATCGTGCAATGGCAGTAGCTCAAGGGTACACCAGCAAGATTCCAGAAAATCAGCATGAACCCCCATTTCTCATAGTACATATCCCTGTCATGGTGTCAGCCGGCTGAGAATCCCTTTGCGGCTGACAGAATCATGGCTTACCAGGTTGACACTATACACTCCTCGCCCTTGGAGCAGGCATTTGCGTACAGGAAATGCGCCATCAAAAGGAACCCTACCTCTCCAGAGACGTAGCCGTATACTTCGTATTGCCTGGCTGCAGCACCCATAGTGACGAAAAGGAGGATATACCAAGGGAGGCGGACTTCAAAGAACATCTTGAAGTCCAAAATTCCGAACATCCGGGGATTGAGTTCGGCCCCCATGAAGAAGTCATATATGGGATAACCAGTCATGCGATGTTGAGCTCCACGTGCCAAAGCCGAGAAGTATGCAACGAAAGACACAAGAAATCCCGAGAGGATGGCGACACTCATTAGAGGACCAAACTCGTCGATAATAGTATACAGCTTGAAAATACCGGTAAAGTGAAGCGCCAAAGCCAGCAAGATACTTGTGTAAAAAGACCATACGGCAGAGCAATAATATGGCAGTTGCTTTCCTCCGAGGTGCGGCAAAGGGCGACCCATAACAGTGATGCCTGGTAAGAGCAAGTAACAAGCGCCCTCAAAGAGGAAAAACATCCAATAGATGGCCCAGGCCTTGACGGAAGGAAACGCACCCACGTAAACCAAGTTGGCCAGGTGCATGATGAAAGCCAACGTGCTCTGTCCTTCCGAGGCGCGAGGGAACTTGCCATCGTAATAAACGGCACCAATCCACATGTAGTACATCAGCATTGGAAACCCGATCATCATAGATAATACACCCCAGGAGCCACCAAATTCAAAGTGTCCACTAAAATCAACTTTGGGATCCTTGCCCTCTTCCCAACCGTCGACAATTCGGGGCTTCTTCTCGGTCGAGATGGCGTGTCCGTTTGTCGCAATTGTTTTGGCCTCCTCCTCCGAGAGGTCCTCGGCCTTGGTCTTTCCGGAGGTGCGTCTACGAGTCGCAGATTTAGGTCCTCTCATCATGTCGACCGCGGAGTCGGATGTGTCGTCTGTGTTTGGCTCCGAGGCCACAGCGCTGCTGCGAGTAACCCGACGACCTGGGGTCTCGATGAAACCGGGACGCTCCATTTTCCTAGTAATGAAGCCAATTGATCAATAAACCTGTTCGTATTTATGCGCGCGCATTTTTTGAAAACGCTAAAAACATAGAAACGCACGGCGAAAAGTAAAAAGTGTGGCTAGTCCTCTTGTTTGTTTTGTTGTTTCCCATCCCTTTTCAAGAGCAAAAATGTTACTTACTTGGGGGTTTTCCCCGTCTGAGAGCGGGTGACGGTCATGGTATTGTAACCATATGATGGCTAGGGCGATATACAGGAATTTCGAGTTGTTGCGAAAAAGAAATTGAGTGAATTTATAGAAATGGTGGGAAAACCCAGAGTGAGGGAGAAGGAGGAGATTGTTTTTGAACAACAACCCATTACTTAGTTTAATTACCTTGTCGGGTAAGATTTTCGGCCATTCATCGTCCTTATAGCGTCCCCATAAAGGTGCCTCTTAAGTTAGACTATGGAACTCTACCACTAGCTAGTACTAAAAACCACTAAGTACCCCTCGAGACTAATTTCCCCAAGACTTTGGTTCAATACCTAGGAGCGGTAGTTAGTTATGTGCATCTGTCTTATTCAGTGCCGATGTCCCAACTTCAAAACAGGGCAAGAGCCATGAACAGACGGATATCTGGATAAATTACCATACGTAAAAGTGCACAATAGAGCGGAGTCTAAACTGAGTTTTTCCAGTGATAGATGAGTTCTGTCAAGAACAAGGATCTCACACACCATACAATGTCTTTCTATAAGTTGTCCGCGCTATATACAGAAAATTCAAAAAAAGAAAAAGAAAACATAAGTAAAGATATAAAAAAACAGCTATCAAGAATTCTAGTTCAATAATCGATATGTATACCTTTCACAATATAAAACCGACCATTAGACACCTATTATTGCTTCCTGGCAACAGTCCTTTAGACAAAACATAATACGTCCAAAACCTAAAACAACAGGTGAAAGTGCGGATGGGCAGTAAGAAGGAGAGGATGTGAAGAGGGCATAAAAGACATGAGATACAAAATAGAAGAGCTAACCTTGGATTTCCCCTTTCAGGCGCCTCTCTGAATGTTAGTCGACATGAGTGTGATCTTTTTGTTCTTTTTCTTCTTTCCGCCGCTGGAAGAGGAAGGGTTGTTTTCATTCGTAGAGGCTTGAGCCAGTAATTCGTGCTCCTGTTGGGCCAATAACTCCTCCTCCCATCCCTCAAGCCAACCATCCTGAGATGTAGCCTCTAGAGGTAAATCCGCTTGCTGGGCGAGCGTTGGGACGGCGGCTGTGCCCCATACGGTGCGAGTGCCTGGAGGGCTACCTGATAATAAATTGGCAGCCCCAGGATGTGAGGACTCGGGATGCGATGTAGAAGAACCAAAATTTGAGGGGCCGGAGCCGGAAGCACCGCTCGTTAGCGGTTGAAAATCATGATCAAAGAACAGAGGATCAGTAACACCAATGCTTGACCTCCTATTGCGACGAACTGCAGCCCAATGTTTCTCATCCTCCTTCTCAGCCCGAACCCGGTCTTTTTCTTCGCGAGCCTCTTTCTCCCTATTTCTCTTTCTTCTCCTTGCCGTTTCAGCAGCAAAGCGCTCTAAGATCTCTGGCCCAACCACATCTCGCCAGTCACATTCGAGAAAGCTTACTTCACACCCTTGTGGGAGATGTCCGAGATATTTGACCCGCTTTCTGAGCTCATCGTCAACAATATGACCAGTAGATATGTGTTCAACGCGAGGAAGGATGGTCGCGGGGAATGATGAATAATCGCCAAATGCAGTCTTTAAAATGCGGATGTCAAGAGGCGAGAGGTAGAAATGGGGTAGCGCTTGATAAAAGTAGAATGGGTGATCAGACGGATGAGGGCCATTTGTTTCCCGGGTCTGCTCAGACGACACTGAGACCCGGCCAGTACCAGGATCTCTCTGTTTGGCTTTCGCCACAGGTACAGCGTCAATTTTAACGCGATTTAATGCCTCCGCCACACGATATGTTTCACTATGTATGCCTGACACTGAAGTTGCCACATCTGGGCGGGTGTCTGGTTGTATCGCCTCAGCAGAGATGACCTGTTCAGATTTAAGATCGTGCTGCGGCTGAGTGAGAATCGGTCCCTTTGGTATGTTGATCGCTGTAGGCTGCTGCGAGATGTTTGGCGGGTTACTGATTCCCTTCACCTTTGATTTAGCGTCATTGATGGCTGCAATCGCTTTTTGAGTCCATGTTGTCTCGTCACCAAACAGGACCTCGTCCTCTGCTTCTTGGCGGCGGAGGTCCTCTATTTCACTGTCATATTGGCCGACCATGTAGTCTTCACCTGCTTTCATAATGCGAGCATAATCAGCAACCTCAGCGGCATGGTACCATGGGATATCCTCATCCGGTCCAATACTTTCAGCACCATCACGGGGCAGTGCCAAAGTGCTCCTTGGTTCTCTTTTCACGAGCCTCAAAACAACGTCACCACCCTCAAAAGGCAGGTCACCTTCTTGACCACTAAACCATCGTACGGGGCGTGTTTCTGTGATATATATCGTGTCCCAACAGATGGGGCATTTTTTCCATCGTGGCTTCTTCTCAGGTAGCAGACTGTCTTCATCGGATGAGTGCATATATCTGATAAGGCAAGGAAGGCAAAATATATGGCCGCAACGAGCCATTCGAGGCGCTACTGGAGTAGATAAGCAGATTGGACAGCTGGCAGACTGAGTCTGAGCCGAGACCAAAACCTGAAGTACAGAATCCCAGTCTAGGTGGACATCAGCATTGGCTGCTTGTGCATGGTAGGCTCGGGTTGACGTCACGATAAACCGATAGTTTGCATGGACGTAACGAGCTTTGTCTATGGCATGGTGTCCGGACCCCAACCCCCATGACGCATATCGACGAAAATTCCGTGGCGTGGGCTGATACTGAGGGCGAGGGGGGAGGGAGAAATTCATCAGATGAGTGATGGACGTTTGTCCCTTTCGGCTGTTTGTCGATCTCATGATGGCCTGTACGTTATCATGCTGGTTAAACCGCTTGGGCCAACGGTGAAAGGTGTGGAGATGACTTAGGGACAACCTACAGACTCGCTGTACTCTTCATCATCTAGTAACCGAGGGCGCCTTTGTCGCTTGTGTTGGCTTTTTCGGGACTGGTTGTTTCTCGGGGCGTTTGTATTCCTCGATGTCAAGCCTGCTCCGAAACTACCAGAGCCTCCCGCGCGTCGTTGAGAACCAATATCAAACGAGGAAGCGGAGTGGTATGTCGTAGATCCGGACTGATTTGGGATGTTGACTGCTTTCGAAGGGGTTGAGTTCTGGCTGGAATTGGACGACATTTCTTCCTTCTACTCCGATCCGATAAGATATTCTTCTCCTACGATAGCAGGGGAGTGGAAACAGTGATTGGAAGGATAGCGCGGCGGAATTGAGCCTTTCCGTCGACGCAGCAGTCTCACAACGTCAAGATACAAAATAACGCAAGATAAAGATAGGTACAATCATCACAGTGAAAACCCCGAGGGGTAGCACCAGGCGAGGAGAAGCACCAGGGTTCCTGATCCTTCTCCTAAAGAACGAGAGAGGGAAATGTGCGCCAATCTCGAGGAGGGGCGAGTATGTCATTTTCTTGGCGGCATGTAAATGGAGCCTCAGGCACGTGCCGCCCGCCCAAAAAAACATCATCTCATCTCAGCTCCAACGCACCCTTCCCCGTTGTTCTGCCTGCCGCGAGTTTAGTTCGCCTCCCATCCTCTCCTGTTGCTGGCTCCTCGGGTATTGTCTGAGGTATAGTCAATTATAACTCGGTTGTTACGAAGTGTCCTGCATCAGGTTGGTGTCTCTCACTCTCCTCTCTTTTAGTCAATCGCGCATCTCCCATCTAATAAGCCCTTCAGGCTTCCACAGGACCACCAGCGCCAAGCTTTAGCCAGACGATTTTGAATCCTAACTCACGGTCACCGGCCTGGGACATAGGATGGCCGCATAGACGGGTGCAAAAAGGCCCATCATTTTGGTTCCCCCGTTTTACATCGTATGGCTCCCATTGAGGCAACGCGTGGCTGAATAGTCCAGGCGACTTCCCGACGTGCCTAGACATGATGAACCCTCATCTGCCCGCGATGCCCCATGGGCAGCCACCCATGCCTACTCCCCGGCGGCAGCAAGACATTCCTTACTCTACAGGGCCCCCCAGTATGCGCTCTCCTCCCGCGTACATGGGATATCCTCCTCACATGAACGGCCACCTCCCCCCCGCCTATACACAGCAATATCCTCACTGGTACCCTCCCTACCCTCAAATGCAGCCACATCCACGCCCATTTCAGCCGCCGTATGCACCGATGTATGTCTCCACTTACCCTCCTCAACCTGCTATGGCTCCGGCTCCTATCCCACCCCCATCGCTCCCCATGCATGCCAGGACTTCAACTCCCCTCCAGTCCACCATGTCTCCTCCTGTTGGGCCAGCGCCTGCTCCGATAAATATGCCGATGCAATCTCCTGCCATCCTTCCGATCCACCCCACAACTAGCCCTATTATGTCTTCGCCTTCCACTTCAGCTCCCGAGAAGGCTCCCAGGGTCTCAACCCCCGTCAAGCCTTTCTGTGCGCCGGTAAGCTTTCTGAGGCGCGTTCTATAGCATAGCATTCGATTTCTGACCAACATTTTAGCTCCCTTGGCTCTCTGTTCCAGACCGTCCGTTCCCCGCCAGAGTCCCCCACCGACGTCGAAAAAGCCGAGCCCTTCAGTCTTCTGTTTCGGTTGAATTGCCGGCAAAGGACACCCACCAGGATGGCCATGATGAAAGACAAGGTGTGACGAAGGGCGTAGAGCCGCATACTCAGAGTCCCTCCGAGCCTCAAACACCAACGCTGTCTGTTGCACCGTCGGTCGCCAATTCCACACAGCCCACCACCCCGTCTTCAGCTGTTCAACCTTCTGTCCGTCCTCAGTCGCAATCCAAAGGATCAAAGCCAACTGTTCTTGTCGTCCCTGTTGTCCCCGTCGTCCCGGGTCCTGGTGCTCCACGACAAGGGACGAAAGATGATGCTAGCCGCTCATCCGAAACACGGAAATCGTCTGGAGCAACTACCAATGCCGCAAGTGGACCAGCTGAAAACATTACTACCGAGCGCCCAATGGAACAGATAGAAGGTCCTACTTCGGAAGGTTCACCGAAGCCACCTTCCCCCGTTTGTACGGCACCAAAATCCTGGGCAGACCTGGTTCGAGCTAAGAACCAATCGAAAGGTGCAGGCGTCACCGGTGCCCCATCTGCTGTATCGAACGGCGTGGTAAAGCAGAAGAGTGAATATCTTGCAGATGTATTAGTGAACATGGGGGAGGATGTCTCCCAGTATAGCGACAAGACTGCTTTTCTTGAACCCAGGGGACTTGTGAATACCGGGAATATGTGCTATATGAACTCTGTATGTTGTGACAATCACTGCAAACGTCTGATTCATTACTGACCTTTGGGACAAATAGGTTCTTCAAATTTTGGTTTCTTGTGTACCTTTTTATCAGTTCTTGGATCATATTGGCCGGCGAGCATCACATAGTTTCCAGAGTGATTTCCCAATGATCGATGCTTTGTCAGTATCACTATATTGTTTGTCTGAGGATCGATACTAACTTATATTTGCTAGGATTATGTTTATGAAAGAGTTTCGCGTTATTGATGCTGCTCATTCTGAAGAGCAGTTGAGGTTAAGGTTGAAACCAAATGAACTTGAGCAATACGGCGATGCTTTTATCCCAGAATTTGTTTACCAGGTAATTCGGCAGTTGCCACGCTTTCGAGACATGCGCGTACGTTTTTCCTTCTTTCGGCCAATATATGCACGGTAGACTAATTTTCCAAACATATAGCGAGGACACCAACAAGATGCCCAAGAGTTCTTGGGTTTCCTTCTGGAGGAAATGCACGAAGAATGTGCTCGTGCCGCAAAGGATGCGCCATTGACGAAAACTGATGGCGCTGCATCTCTGAGCGAAGAGCCATCTCCAGCTGATGACGAGTCTGGTGATGGTTGGCAGGAGGTTGGTCACAAGCAGAAGCCTGCAGTTACAAGATCTTCTGGTCACACGTCTTACGAATCCCCTATCATGAGGATATTCGGTGGTAAAATCCGGTCTGAGTTCAAAGTACCCGGGAACAAGACCTCTGTTACCTTGGAGCCTTATCAACCCTTACAGTTGGATATTGGCTCACCCGAGATCAATAATATTGTTGATGCTCTCAAGGGGCTGACAAAGCCAGAGAGTATTCAAGGAGACTTCAACTCTTCGCGCGGTCCGAATGTTACCGCAACGAAACAAATCTTCGTTGAAAATCTGCCACCTGTTCTTATTCTTCATCTCAAGCGCTTCCAGTATGACAGCGTTACCAGAGGGACCCAGAAAATCTGGAAGAAAATTGGATATCCTCTTGACTTGGAGATCCCTCGCGAAGTGTTACCTCCTAACCGGCGCAATATCATGATGGCCCAGGGTGGATTGCCCAAGTACCGGCTCATTGGCGTCATCTACCACCACGGTAAGAACGCAAGTGGTGGCCATTATACTGTCGATGTCCGTCGCCAGGATGGCCGTGAATGGATTCGTCTTGATGACACAGTCATTCGCCGTGTCAGAAGCGAGGATGTCGCGGAAGCCGGTGGCGAAGAAGATCCCAAGGTGCTTGCGGCAGCTCTTGAACAGCATAAGCGCGACGCTAACACGAATATCTATGAGCAAATTGATGATCTGGATCAGTCTGATAACGAGAGAGGTTGGAGCCAGGTCAATGGAACAGGCTCCGGTAATCATTCAAGCAAAAAGTCCACTTCGGCCGTTACCAACGGAGCTCCAGCGACATCTAAAGCACCTTCCGGGACTCGGACTCCAATTGGACGATACGGGTCCAAGGACAACAAGGTTGCTTACCTGCTGTTTTACGAACGCATCGCATGATTTAAGAGGACACAGGGGGAAATGTCGACAGTTTCTTACAGAAGGATAAAGGCGAAAAGCTACTCTTAAGGAATTCTCGACTTACATACATTGCTCCTACCTTATTGTCTGCTGTAGCAGATCATTCTACCTTTGATTAAACCAAATATGCCTGATGGTATTCGTCTGATATTGAATCATCATTTATCAGAGTTATCTCAATTGACATCTTGTGTTCGTTGGTTGTTGTAGCAACCTCGGCGGCCGACTACCTGGCCAAATCCACACGCGCTTGCAAAGATGGCCGATCACCAAAGGAGCCGGGGCCTGTCTTCTTTGATACTTCGCATCATCTTTGGACCTTCTCAACTGATTGCTTAATTTTGTTTCATTTTTTTCTTCTTGCTACCGAGTGTTTTGCAGCTTAAGCTGAACACCCTCCACTTCCTCTTGCATCTCCTTCCAATTCTGTATGTGATGATATTCCTACCTACCGATTCGTCTCCCTTGTTCTGCTTGAGTCTGTAATTGCGGTGTTGTATCTGGTGGAATGTTGCGCTGATATATACCCAAGTTCCTCGCATAGCCCTTGGTTTGCTTCTCGGATGCACGTGGGTTTTTGATGCGTGGGCGTGGGATGGGATTATAACGACTGCATGAATTTCCTTTGCAATAGACAAGTCGATCCAGCGGGTGGGTGGTTGTCTGATGTGATTTTGGCTTGGTCGGTTGCTACGTCCGGAGATGGGGAATTCGGACGAAGCGGCGACAAAACGGGATCATACTAGTAGCATTTACTGGTTCTTATGGAATGAACCAACCTTGTGAAACGATGTCCATATTTTGCCCCTTTTTATTCTTTCTACTTACCCTCCAATCTATCTATCTCCACCATTTTGCTATCACTCCTTCTGTTCTTTGATGACGAGGTATGGTGGACCCATGCTAGCGGCGAAGTGCAGGATAACATGGCGGTGTAGTGAAACAAAATAAGGGATGGGATGGAGTTTTACGAAGGCCTAAAAGCGTTTCCCTAGGGAATATTGAATATCTTTTCTCCATGTGATCCATTATAATAGTGTAGTGATCTTCAAATGAAGAGACTTTTTTGTTGTAACTAAACAAGAGTTCGTCAGGCTGTTTTGACATTCGCATACTTAGGCCACGACGATTTCCTATAGCTTGTTCGTCTCTGGGTAACTGTAGAGTTTTGTCGCCAATTGGTAGTCGTCCCAGCACAACAGTAGCAAGGATCACAGTAACTGTATAAGACGTGGAGAACACAAAATCTTCACTATACTATGTACTATATGACCTTCAGAATATACAAGACTTGTGAAACGCATCATAGTAAACTTCTTGTCCAAAGAGTGTGCGATTGGCATGTCTTGAGCAATAACATATGGATTGTATCGGCAGATCGGTTTCCGTGGCCACCACACCGGGACTAGTTGGACCAACAGCTACTACTCCGTAGCTCCCGTTGTATTGCTGCCTGGGGTAGCCTCATTGTCAGGTTCCTGCACTACCAAGTTTACAGGTCTTTCAGGCTCTCCTTCATGGTTTGTACCTAGTTGCCGCTGATCCATCGATTGTGCTCTTATGATGGATCGGCCTATTTGCAAAGTCGTAGACCGAGGTGCGCCGGGCCGTTTACGCCCTCGGTTGTTGTCTTGTGTTGCAGTGCTGTGGGTATGCTGTACGTTCGCGATCGGCACCGGCTCTGCTTCGGGCGTGGAACCAACACTCAGTGCATGGGAAATGGTCCGCGGCAGATGATATCCCGCTTTCACCAACGGTATAGAAAGACCATGCACAACCTGCATATCTGTTAGAAACTAGACTCAATTAGGGATTAGGGGTTAAGGTGTGGCTTACAATGCTGCAGATGACTAAGAACCAGACGACAACATCAACAGCCTCGGAAACCTTCTGTGCATCATCCCGGACTTTGCCATCAACAATGATACCCTGTAGAAATTCTCGGCTGACCGATAAATAGAAAATGGCACCGACGCCGATGGGACCAAAAAATCCAACGAAGGCTGCTTGAAGGAGGTTCTCGATTTGGCCGATATACTTGTGCATTGCGAAGATGATCGGCATCCGGCGAACGAGCAGGATCAAGACCCCCAATAATATCAAGCGATATATTGGAATAATATTGTTGTTCAGGAAGGAGGACCATGGGCAGACGGCACCGAACCACATAAAGATTGCCAAGTTCAAAAGCATATCAATGGTTGGTTGCAGCGAATCGTCCATCGTTTCGAGACGGAACCAGTCACTATCAAAATCAGCATTATGTTGAACCAAAGTAGAAATAGGGAGGGCCTTTACTCCTGAGTGAAAACATTGCCTGCTACAAAGCAGGCCAGAAGGTCGTCTGTTCCAATCATGCCACAGGTACCCACAATAAAAAGCTATAGTTAACGCTGCGTTAGTAATTGCTGGGTGCTTCTAGAGGGGGGTAGACATACTGCAAGGGCGATAGCAAAGACGAGAAAACTCTCACGGTCGACATAACGCTTCTCTTCAGCCCAGTGAAGCAATTCTCTGGAGACCCAGCCGACAGTGATCCCATATACAACGCTTAATATCACTGTGTAAGCCCAGGTCTCGTAAAACCACAGAGCCATAGCTTTCCCAGCGCCTCCGTTATACCCTGCACCTCCCATACCCGTGTATTTGAGCAGATACATAGCAAAAAATAGAAAAGGATATCCGAGGCCATCATTGGCACCTGATTCAGCAACAATGATCCTTTGGAGTGGTCGAGGAACATTCTTGTCCGCAAACTTACCTTTCACGATCGAATTGGAAAGTACTGGGTCAGTCGGGGTTACACATGCGCCAATTATGAGAGCATGCAGAAACTGAAAGTTAGGGATCATGGCCCAAACGACAAGGCTACTACATAGCCACATGGCAGCCATGCCAGGGCCCAGCAGCAATGAGAGGCTCTTCCATTCTAGTTGCAGGTAGCGTTTCGGAAGCTGGACTCCGGCAAGTACCAATTGAACCCCAAGAACTAATCTGGTGAAGTACATTGTAATCTCCTCCAGATTTTGTTCTGAGCCGAGCGCATATTCCTTAGGTCTTATGAAATTGGCTGCATGTGGAGAGAAGATAACCCCGGCCAATAATGAGATTACTGTCATTGTCAGTGGTGTTGACAGTAACCTATACAGAGGGTGCTTAACGAACATGCTTCAGATAGGTAAAATCTCTCCTTAAACAAGTAGGACACTAAGCCAAAGACCGAGATAAACCCACCCAACGTAGCACAGACAATGTTGAAGTTAATCAACGCAAGGGTCGGCATGATGTCTCTTCCAGAAGCGCGTGGGACCCTTTGGTCACCGGCTGTCGGGAATGTAGCTTCACGATACCGCAACGGCAAATCCGTAGGTGCTTTTACCAGATAAGTGTATGCCTTGAACTACTCTTCAGTGTTTGTCAGAGTCCTAGACCAAGTGATGGAAAATCCCTGGTTTAATGCGCAGAGATAAAAGGCGCTGTCCTGGATTGATAAATTTGCAAGCCTGTGTTATTCAACCATAGCATAGATCTGCCTGACTGTAGAGATCACTGTCATCTGAGACGTCCGAACGCCTTCACTCGGGGACTTCAGGAAGGAATGCTGGGTGGATGCGGCCGACAACTTGGCAGGCTCACTGACAACCACACGTAGCAAGACAGCGTTCTCCCTAGGTGGAAAAGTAGGTACACACAGTAGAGTGATCTAAAGCCGAAGGCCAGCACTAAGTATTTTCAACGTGGGGGATCAGAGATGTGGGGAACAAAAATTGAAAGACGGAATAAATCGATTAAATTTATTAAAAAAAAAAAAGATCTAAGGACGATCGCTGCCGGGGCTTGTTCTTGTGACTTCCTCGACTTTCCCCTAATGGGAAGTCGATCAGGCTGGAGCTTGCAGTCAAGCATTAAATTCCCTTAAGTACTACTAGTGGTCGTACGTGAGATTCATGGGATTAAATCTGTTTCTATTTTTTATTCCTCTCATTGAATTTGATTATGTATTTCCATCTCAGGATATCATCATGGTGGCGTATCAGTTCCCAGACCACTTTCGTAAAGACACAAGATAAACAAAGCTCTGACTCCTTAAGGACAGTCAACAAAGCATAATAGTCATCATCGTATGACAGCCAGAAGAGTGATGAGAAACAAGGTGGCGAAGCATAGGGCAAGAAACAAAGTGTAGATGACAAGACCTGATGCCTTGTGTTTAGATATCATCGTCAAATACTTCATCGGGGGTATTCTTGATCGCTTCCAGAGCTGCTGCCTTTTCAGATACCCCCCGTTGCGCTCCATTAACAGCCAGACGGTCAGCTGCCTCATTTCCCGGATCAGAATTATGCCCCTTAACCCACTCGAATAGTGTTTTAACTTTAAGCTCATCCCGCTCCTCGATTTTGACACGAATCGATTCGACTAAGTCCTTGTTCTCAACCGGTTTGTTCTCCGACGTAAGCCACTTATTGCGCTGCCATTTGGCATACCACACCGTCACACATTTTATCGCATACTGGCTATCTGTGAAGATCGTCACATCTCGATGACGTGGAGCTATGTCAAGGGCTCGAAGGATGGCTGTCAGCTCTGCACGCTGATTCGTCTGACGGTTACCTTTAAGGGGCTCCGAGACATTTCTGCTGGGGAAAAGCAGCGTCAGTAAGGTGACAACCAATGGACATGGTGGAGAAGAAAGAGTAACAAACCTGTTGTCTCCGGGTCCGAAATAAACGCCAACTCCCGCCGACGCAAGCGCTCTGCCATTGTTCAGCGAGCTACCATCCGTATAAATTCGCAACATCCCAGGAGGACCAGTTGCCTTCGTCTTTGTTGTAATTTTCTGCTCCTTCGTTTTATAGACCACCTTTCCTGTTTTTGGGTCCAAAAGTACGTTTGGGTCGAACCCATCCTCTGCCCCAGGCGGCAATGGTCCATCGCCTGGCTCTATAGGAGAGCCTTGCTCGTCTTTCGGTATGTCACTCAATATGCCGGGCGCTCCAGGGAGCTTCTGTATTTCTGAGGTGTTCCCAGCGAACAAAGCACCATTGGATTGACCCACTTTCACGAAGCTTCGGCCTCCTCCTTTGTCGAAAACTTCTTATAACGCGGTCGTGCAAATCCCTTGATTTGCTCCTGAGCTTTTGCCCAATCAGTATAAACACCGGGTACTCGTCCACGCTGGATGCCGTAAAATCGAGTAGGTTCTGTACCGGAAGTAGTGGCACCCGGCGCCGACGGAAGTTTTGAGCCCGTAAGGAAAGCATTTGCCTCTTCTAGAGTCGGGAATGCTTGAACTGAAGCCTCCGTTAGTCGAGGACCTGCATATCATATCAACGCGCTATAGAGGCCCTTACACACTGCACCTTTGTACCCAGTTACCTGGGTCAAGCAGTCATTCCATGCATAGTAGACTCCAGGCTGATATCCCGCCTTGACCGCGTAATATTTCCCTGCGGATCCCCGCTTGCGCTTGGTACCAGCTGTGGATGTCGGAGTCGATTGTATGCTCGGAGATGGTTTTGTGGCAGGACCGGGAGGAGGAGACGGAGTGGTGTTCGTCATCACGTTGCGCCGGCTAGCGGGAGTTGGAAGGGAGGTTTTTCGGAATAGGGGGTGTGTTGGTCCAGACGGAGGAGCTAAATGTGAATAAAATATTCTTGGCAGCGTTGTCAAGCTTCGTGAGTCGGTGGAATTAAAAGTAAGAATGTAAATTCTCGGCCTGCAGCTCCAAATTGAACTTGAATGCCCCAAGTTCGGAGCTACCAGGCAAGCCCAAGTGGAGCCCGTATTGAAAGGATATGTGAATTAACTTTAAACTTGAGTGAACCCTAGACAGTCTTGTGGGCTTGGACAAGCTGAGACTCTGACGTTGTTGGGGTTAGGAAGTGGTGTGGGCATTGGGGAAGGAGGGTTGATCGCCGAGACAAGAGAGGAGGGGGTGAAGAGAAGAGGGGGGAAACCATAAATAAATATAAATATATATATAGTTTTGCATGTCTCTGCCAGCTTTTAGTCTCTTTCTTTTTCCTTTGGGTTCATAAAATGCCCCTCTTAGTTCCTGTCTGTTCAGTTTGTTAAATTAAGCATTTAATTTCCAAATTTAAATCATTCTTAAGTCAACCCAACTGCAGCGTAACCTTCCAGCTCTGTTCGTTCGTAGCCATTAGTGGTTGAGTATCTGAAAAATACACACATACATATATATATATGTACTTGCTCATTGCTTTCCCTATTACACCACAATGTATAGCCTCGTAATCCTAGCTCTTCAAACATCTTAGAGAGCCAAATAGACCAGATTTTGTTCCGAGCCTGATCTCCTCGCCATTCATTCCTAACTGCAGCTGCTATAGCCGCGACCTATACAGTTATTCCCCAGTTTAGAAAACATTATCCAAGGTTGATACGTGCAGAGATGTTCTACTATAGGGTGTTTAAAGCCTATAATCAACTGTGAGCATACACTACAGCATAACTTAGCTAAGCAGCAGTCATTCAGACACATTAATTATGAAGAACAGAGATTCTGTGAATATAAGTAAGCTACCTAAAGTGAAAGAAACTTATCCTACTCTGCATAGCTCAGGTGTGCACTGCAGTATCTGCACATATAACACCCAATTCAGTTCCAGGTCAACAGAGAATATAGAAAATGGCACATGTCTAGCTCAGCGTTACCTGCTGAGTTTCTCTATGTTATTCTCCCTGCCTAGGATCGTGCGCATATTACCTGGTGTATGGTTTACCCTGCTTTATCAGAACTCTTAGCACTGACATAAAGACAGAGGTGTTTTCAAACAAACTCTTCTGCGCCAATTGACAGTTGTATCGTAAGCTACTATTCTTCTCAACATTAGGTGTAACTGAAGAGGAAGGGAGAGGTGCATCAGTGAATGAGTGAATAAAAGTGAGCACTCAGTAACCACAGCCATAAGAATCGTTTGATACCAGCCTCCGATTGCATCATTAAAACACTTTTTGATCTTTCCCTAAAATGGCAACCTCCTAGTCCTCAACAGCTGACAACATTCTCCACATACATCACTGGTAACGTGCGGCTCTCTTCATCTATTTATCCTAATATCGAGTAGGGGTATTAGGGATACGTGCCTCAGAGAGTATCCCTAACTAACTTATACGGTTGCCCCCAGAGATGATTAGTCTAGTGGGGATATACAAAATCACACGAAAGACACTGCAAACTAACAGGATTGTCTAGACGCATTGACTGAGAAAGCCGTGGATAGAATGAATGACACTACTGCAGAACCTACTTACTCCTATCCACATCGCCCAGCACGGATATCCTTCAATATTACGCGCGAGCTACACATTGCATGCTTACTGGATGATGCTGAGCGGGTCACTGAATTGCTTGCGATGGGAGCAAATCGCGATGCCGTTAGCCACGCTGGTTATTCTGCGCTTGACATAGCTGAATTGCTGAACCGAGTGCGCGTTGTTAAACGTCTTTTGGCACATGTGAATATCCGAGAGACCGGAATGCTAGAGCTCATGTACGCTATCCGTCAGGGTAGGTCGACTGTTGTACGAGCTTTGCTGGAAATGGGTCTTAATGACCAGCTTCAGGACGAGGTGTTGTTCCGTGGTGTTTTCTTCATGGCGTGCTATATTGGAACGACCTTTGTCATCAATGCTCTGGTCAAATATGGCCCAGGTCTTTCTATCTCTCCTTTAGAGGATACGTTTTTTCATGTTGCCATGTTTCTGGACAATAGAGAAGTAGCTGATACGATTCGTGATATTGCTGACATTGAACGTCGCAACATGTTGAGAGGCGTCGAGGTATGAGGTCTAAGATGAAGATCAAATATCTCAGAACCTGGTCAACACTAACTTTGAATCAGGCACATATGCTTTCAAGTTCGTACTTGGAGACGACTGAGGACACCGACAAGTTCTTTTCTGGTTTCCTGAATGACCCTAACTCATCCGACTTTGACGCATCTCCTGAGAACGATAAATAGTTGTTAATTAATTCGTGGCTTTAATCAGCTCTTCAGCTGGAGGCGGGATACTGTAGCAAAAGCCTTGTTGGACCTATCATGCGGCCATGTTATAATTCGGACTGATATCAAGAAATTGGCTGCTGAACCTCTTCCAGGCATCTTCACCACTGAAGATAGGACTGCAGACCTACTGCGCTTGAGCGGTATTTGACAAAATAATTGATATGTATAATTACGGGATACAATATGACTCTAGAGGAAGAGCAACGTTGATAATTTGGTCGTTGGACCCTTCGCCTATGATTTGGTCATACTGTACAAAAAGCGAGTCTTTGAAACCCCTTTCTTACAATCTCACCCTAAGATTAAAGAGGGGGGGGGGAAGGGGAAGAAGAGAGAGAAATTAAATCATCCTTATTCGCTTATGTAAATCCGATTCTTGGGATGATATTGGGGAAATGATGCATTACTAGTGCCTGGCATTTATTTAATTGGGAAGCTGCATCGTTTTACCCTGGGACAGTTAGTATGGCACCATCAAATTACTGCCCTGATGAGTTAGCCTTTTCAAGACCTGTGTCATGAGCACTTAGCCCGGAAGCTCTGACGGATTCGAAAATGGAAGCCATTACCTATGATGATGGATAGCGATTGTTCTTACGGATGACGAAACATGCAAGCATTACTGCCAAATCGGGACGCCGACTGGGGACGATGCTTCGTGAGTCATTGATGCCTCGTATTGAAGGCACCATAGCGGCCTCAAAAGTGGAGACTGAATCGTGCGTAATTTCTATTAGGGGAGATCTCCACTAGTTACCTTTGTAGTATATAACCAAGTTATCCCGGTTTCTACTTCTTCTCTTCTTCCCTTGACGGCCCTATAGACCCATTCAAAGATATTCAGTACATCCCTCGGGTTGAAGGCGTCCTCATTCTTTTGTCTGTTTGGATATACGCCATCATGACCGACAGCGAAATCTCACCAGATGCAATACTATCGGAGCTTTCCACGACTCCATATGCATGCTCATCTGTGGAGCCATTAAGCGGCGGGACCGCCAACTTTGTCTTTCGTGGCACTCTGCTTCATCCACTTCCAGATGGAACTACAACCGTCGTCATCAAGCATACAGAGGACTATATAGCGTCAAATCGCGAATTTAAATTATCTGCCGAACGTTGTGTAATTGCTCCTGCCCTACTACACGATTATGCGAAGTGAGACGGACAACCCTGGCTGATGCTTTAACATCCAGCTCATCGAAAAATCCATTTTGACATCACTTAATAACCTCCCCAGCTCGAAAATTACGAACGATGATGACACAGCCAGCCAATTCACGGCAAAAACACCCCATATATACTCATTCAACCCGCTCACCAACACCCAAGTTATGGAGGATCTTCCTGATTCCGTAGATCTAAAATCATTTTTCGTCTCGCCCAGCTCGGCTCGATCCGTACCCCATGAATGGGCGGTGTCTCTTGGTCGGGCATTGGGGCACTGGCTGAGTTCTTTTCATTCATGGGCCAAGGAGTCGGCGCAGACCGATGTGACCCTAGAGTTAGAGCAAAACCACTTCTTCCAGGATTTAAAGTTCAGCATAAACTATGATAGTTTGGTAAACATGGTCAGCAAGTACCCTGAAATCTTGGAGGGCAGCCGAGGCGTTTTCGAGAAGGTCAGGGATATGGCGAGGAGTGAGTTGGGTAGGAAAGATGGAGAGGGGTTTGGAGTGATCCATGGGGATTTCTGGTCGGGGAAGTAAGTGCCAGTCTGTCTTTCTCCCCCCCCCCCCCCCCCTTTATTTTATCCCACCAGGTTAAACAGGAGAAGTGGGGTTACTAATGATCTCAGCATCATACTTCCGAAAACTTCACTGGACACAAAGTGCTCTAATACCCCCCTATTCATCATCGACTGGGAACTTGCTCAGTGCGGTACTCGGGCTCTTGACCTGGGCCAAATGATCGCAGAGTTGTACGAGCTTAAGCACTACAAAGATGTCGATGCTGGAGTGTGGATCATTCAGGGCATCACGGAAGGGTATCCTGCTTTGAGTGAAGAAATGGCGTTCCGGACGTTAATCCACGTCGGGACCCATTTGATCTTCTTTGGCAGTACGGTCCCTGGATGGGGAACAGACGAGCAGATTGCTGATGTTGTGAGGCTTGGGAAGGATCTGATTGTCAAAGCCTGGGAGAAAGATAAGAGTTGGTTCAAAGGAACGGTGTGGGAGTGTTTGTTCAAGAAGTAGAGAAACTCTATTGTTTGCTATCTCCTACTGATAGTAAAAATAGGAACACTATGTAGATATAGTCCTTTACCTACGACTTAGCTTTAGGAGGTATATGTCAGTCAAACTATCTCACAGCATGGGTATTACTACATATTCTCCCGCTGGGCGAGTATCCAGTCCCCGATCCGTGAGCTGTCAATTTTCATCCGAAATGATGGCCATTACCGGGTCAAGGCTCAAAATTGACCCATTCTATCGAGCAGACTCGCGAGGAGACATGCAGGTCGTTCAGCCGGGGACAGCAACGCCGGAACTGAGAACCCGTCCAACGCGTCAAAGGCGCGAAAGGGTCCTATATGCTAAGTTAGGAACCCAACCATGGAATGATACAACACCCTTGCAACGCCTGGGACATATGTGAGCCCCGATGCTTCGGTCAGAATTGCCTTGAGTGGCAGTCATGAGACTTTGATGATAGATGATCCAATGGCCCGGCGTAGGACAGTTTATCGGCAGTCGTGCTATTCATCTGTAAGAGGCTTAAATCAATGTCTGCTATACACAACGTGATCGTTGAAAGAATTGCCGGCTCTCTATTGAGGAAGCTGGCGGCAAGCTCAGTTGTATTGTTCCGACAGTAGCAGCTTGAGTGTGGATATGTTCTTCACGGATTTGGTGGGGTGGGAAGACATATAGTTTTGAAAACACTGATTCGTGACAGGATGGAGAGGAAGAGTAGTTGGTCCTTGAACTATAAGCTAGAGTCACATATGGAACACCTTAAGAGATCGAACGAGATGGAAGAGTTGAAGAGAGCGATCTGACATTTTGATCGCTTCACAGGCTAAGAGTGCCTTCAATCGCCTACAGTTACGCTATTCATGTATATGCATTACCGGGCACTGTTCTCCAGTTTTTCCTTTTTGCTCAGACCACGCAAATCCAACAGTCGAATGACCTCTTTTTGAACATGTTCTGTATGATTTAAAGTGTATGATATATGCCGTAGAGCTGTGCAAACAAGCGACTTCTCCAATAAGAGCGAGGAAACAGCGCATTATAACACCACTCATACACCAGTGTCCATGTCATCTATAATTTCGCTTGGAAAACGCTCCGTATGGATCCGAGGCCTGATGGACCATTATAAATCTGTTGCTCAAGAAGACGGGTATTGATCTATATAGTGTAAGCATCGGAGTATGTTTGATGGGGAACCTCGCTATCATTGAGACAGTAACGAAGGAGTCTTACATGTTGGGGGCCCAGCTTATCCACAGATTCTACACCAAGTAACCGCATGCATGTCTTGCTCTCGTCCGCCAGTACTAAGCCCCAGTCAGTCGTTTGTTTCTCGAATATCAGGGTTCCCAAACATACTCTGCAGAGTTCGCTTAACACCCTCGACACCGCCAGCCCCCAGGCCCCACAGGGCAGGTCGCCCGATCCCCACGGCCTTCGCCCCCAAGCATAGCGCTTTTACAACATCTGTACCGCGCCGGATGCCACCGTCAACCCAAACTTCCAATCTATCGAATACTTCTGGGCAATATTTTCTGATTTCCATCAATGTATGCACTGCTGGGGGAGCAGTGTCGAGGGCACGACCACCGTGATTCGAAAGAATAATGCCTTTGACTTGAGGTGTATGGAGAGAGGCAATATAGGCGTCCTCATGAGTTTGCAGGCCCTTTAGTACAATTGGCAAGTTAGTACGTTCAGCCAACCATGGCAAAGTTTCTTTCCAGGTCAGTGAGGGATCTGTTCCAGCGAAGAGCTGCTTTCCAACACCGCCAGATGATTGATTGATCCGAGAGGTTTCATCTTCAGCACTATCTGCTGCCTTCGCCGCGCTTGGAACCGGCGCTGATGCTCCGACAGCATTTCCCCGCTCGTCATCTTCTCTTTTGCCTGGCACTGGGGCATCCAGGGTCAGAACAATGAACTTGATTTGCTTGAGTTTGTTTATCCGTGCCAACATCGCTTCGCTCTTCCTGCGATCAATTTGAACATAGATCTGCCATCCAAATACTTGGTCGGGAGCTGCATCTTTTACAATTTGCTCCGGTGTCATAGATGCGTTGTTTGAGATAACCTGCATGGCTCCAAAGCTGCGGCAAGCTTCGGCGATACCTGCCTCACCGGCCGGATGGCCCAATCGAGCCATCGCGGCAGGGGACACATAAATTGGCATTCCTAGCTTATGCCCCAACAACGTAGTATCCAGGTCGCATTGTGTGCAATCAATGAAAACCCGGGGCCGTAAGAGAATTGAGCGGTAAACTTCCGTGTTGAAATGTTTGGAGATTTTATCATCAGAGGCAGAATAGTAGTAGGCCCACGCCTTCTTGCTCACGTTCTTAGTAGCCACCTTTTCGATGTCATCCATATTGAGGAGAGACTCCATTAAGGGTGGACCCTCCTTCTCCTCGCTTGAGGGTACTGGCTCTGCCTGCACCTTCAGAAGTGTATCTGGGTTGACAGTTCCAAGCATCGCTTCTGGCTTCAAGTTTTCTTCTAATATGCCCGGGGGGTGGATGGGGTCGTATTCTTCGGTGGCATCCTTTCCAGCGAGCTTCAGAATGATTTTGGAACCACCGGGGTGCTCGGAGAGGAAGTCGGTGACCTATGACAACATGTTATACTGAATTAGTTTGAGGTATAACATGTGCAAAATGAAGCTTTATTTCTTAGATGGAGTCGTACATCGTACACTTTCCCATATAAAATCACCCAGCAACTGTCTGGGGTATTATGTTTCGCGACTGAGCGATTGGTTACCAATTAGCATATCGGCCTGGCAACAATTCAGGCTAGAGTAGAAGAGAGACAATATACCTTCCGCCGCATCGAACACTTTGGCCATTTCGCGGAACCAAGCACGATTGTGTCTTCACAATTGGTTCGTGGAATGGGGATGTGGTAAGGGCTGGATAAAGATAGGTATGAGAGGTAGAGCAGCGAAAGGGGGAAGAAGAAGAAGAAAATGAAAGGATGCCCTTCAGTAACGGGACTCCTAAGTCATGTACCCGACCGACCTAGACTTCGGCAACAGGCTACTTGTTGTCAGCCCCATTCAATGACCGAGCGTGCATAAATAGGCTTATCGGACTTGACTCCGACCAGGAGCTGTGTGGGGAAGCAAGACCCAGTAGTAGGAGGAGGAGGGAGTGGACAATCAGTATGGACTGCGGCCATTGAGATTGCTACATTTGGTAAACTTGATAGCCGACCTTGGGACGGGCCCGCTATTTCTTACGGATTAGAGAACATCGCGCGATTATTGGTGGATAAATGGTTTCGGAGTTCCAACGAGTTATAACGTTCTATCTTGCGTTCTGGTAGAAACAACATATATTGTTCAATCGCGAAAGAGTATGCTCCGTATCTGGAAATGTCGGTATTCAAGTTCTATGTAGTAGTAGTCTAGTAGTTGGGTCCTTCCCTCATCAATTCAATTGATCAGCTGCTCCCCGCACGTGCATCTACTCTGGGTATAGCTTTATCTGAGGTCTCCCCGCGCAAAACTCTTCTCCTTCGGAAGCCAACTTCCATCAGGTTCTTGGAGCAAAAGCTTCAACCTTAACTCCTCGAGGCGGACTCAACGTGTCTCCCCAAAGGATCCTCCTAGCCTAGTTATATGGCATTGCTATGTTAGAGCAAGTCTTTAAGAACAGGAAGCGTGCATAAATAGCGCGTCGCGATGTTCGAGGTGCGTCTGCTGACTTGAGTTACGGTGCTCTTTCTTTTATTTCGATGTTGCTCATCATATTCTATGTTGCACCATTTTTTAATACTTTATTTATTTGTTTGTTTAATTTTTTCAAATATGTTCCGGTCTGACTAGTATCAGCGTCGTGCTGCTGATCGATATCGCCTACGGATGCACCGGGCTCGCACGGTTGCGCTAACAACCGATGAGATCGTTGAAGTGCGGGCAGCTCAGCGAACATTTGAGGGAGCCTATGTCCGGACAGCATTATCACAATTTTCGTTTGCCCTCGTTGTGCTCAAGATTTTCACTAGTGAGTTCTACAGCACAGGGGCTCTTTTCGCGATCTACGGCACTGGTGTGCTCATTATTGGTCTCTTCCGCCGCCAACAAGGGAATAGGCAGTTTTTCTCGGAGGTGGGAGAAGATGGCATCCACCGACATAAGTTTCGAACGAGCGGAAACGCGGTGGTCGTACTGACGGCTCTGAGTGTTGCCGCATACGCTACACTGATCGCACTCACTCTCAGGCTGGATAAGTAGGTGGGGTATCAAATGCTCAAAGGAGTGATAAGTCCAACAGGTTCATTATATTCCGTATCTTGGGCAATGTGATAGCACCTGCGTAACTGCCAAGCGCCAAGAACCCGGCGGAATGCTGTCCTTCTACCCCTTTGTTTGATTAGTATCCGCTACTGTGTGAATTTTCAAGGCGAAGAGAAACAAGCCTTGCGGAAGTCATCAGACCGCCCTGCTGATAGCGACGATGCCAATTGCCAAGGTTATATGCGACAGGCTGCGTATATCACAGAGAGCAGCCCAGAGGATGCCTCCAACAATGTAACACAAGACACAAGATGTTCTATACACTTAGGTGGCTATGATCATCCATATTGACATGCAACGTTGGCCATGGTGGATTTAGCGGCCTCTACAGTCAGATGCAAGGAGAGACACATTGACCGAAGGGGCTTAACGCAGGGAAGTGTTAAGACCTGTTGGCGGAGACCTGGTTGCGGCCTACAATACCAGTTAAACATGGTAGAGGCTCCTCAGTGTTTCCGGCACACTGCAGAGGTTCAGACACAGTGCGATTCAGTTGATGTAAAGTGGATAAGCATGATTAGTGGGCCAATCCTTCTCTTCATGTTGATGGTACTGTGTAGTAAAGTCCCTTTAATACCCTTGCCTAGGCCAAGCATTTCGGTTTTTCCGTGTTTCCATGAACCATTGGAGCCAAGATAAATTGACTTTAATTTCATGTACGCAGTACGTGAAGATCTAACAACCTTCCTGGCAAGAACCTGGAGGGGGGAGGGGGGAAATATTTATTTTGGGCATATTGGGAGGGAAAATGATTACTTACAATCAGTGTGGCCGTTACATTTACGTGGTGGACAACTTCCTGACATCATGTTTCCATAGATCAACACGTCGGAGATCCACCACTTTGTATGCCCGTCCTGATAACCCACCAGTGACTTCATAGATTGTAAGCTGGAATCATATATGTTGAGTCTGCCCTAAGGTAGCTCTCTTCCTTATTCACTTCATGTTATTGCAATTTTTCTCTTCCTTATTATTCATTGATTAAATAAGGAGTCCTATGCTGATCTATAATCTTCACTTTGTCTCCCTCTGGATTGCTGATTAGGTACAAGTGGAAAAAGAAAAGGTCATAGCCATTTCTGAATTCTTTTGTTATCTCAAAAACCATTACTCTGGTTTCTTGGGCCAGGTTGGTTTCTTTCTTTCTTTCAACCTCCCCGCCTTTGGGGCGGCTTTTTTTTGGTCACCAACAAAAGGTGTAGTTGCTGAGGCAGTTTGAAGCCAAACAGTGACGTCTAGTGCTGCTCTTCTTGACTCATCCGCCGCCCACCGGCAGCTCCGCTCCTAATTTTTTTTTCTCAACCGTCTACGCCCCTCACCCTCGAACCTCTCTCCAATTCTAAACAGGAGATTGGTTGATTCAAAGAATTATTTACATCTGTCTTGGACTTCAACTTGTACCCTGGGGGTGAAGACCCGAACTTACCACAACTGTTCCCGGTCGCGATAAGTCCAACCTATTGCTTTGAAATTGGCTGCATCCCCTGCGCCACTGGCGGGGATGTCTCAACAACACACCAATATTGCACGCTCAGCGATCATGACAAGCGCGTCAACGCCCGATTCTCCGCAAAACCGTGTATCAGGTGGCCCCGACGGAGTCTCGTCAAATGGAAGTTCTAGGCCCGGAATCGGGAAAGATGCGAATCTTATGCCTCCGGCAAAGACGCTGGTCGGAAGAGCGCTAGGAAATGACCTGCATTCCGATGCCCACAGAGGCTCACAGGCATCCAAGGATGGTGTCGGGTTCGCCCTAACTGACACTCCGGTTTCTACCGCACCTTCGTCTCCACAATTGTATGTTTCCTTTCTCTTTTTCGTTCGCTCGTTGGTTGTCTATTATTGTCTAGCTTTTGAGTCTCAAACGCGGGGGATTTTAGATTGCCCTTAAATTTGCCTCGCTTTTGATCGGCAGTTGTTCCTCCGGGCCATATCGGCCGGGCGGTTCACGTCAAATGCCGCTGTGTATGCCGATCTTGTGTGTCTGTTACTGTGCTTCTTGGTGTTTTGGTGTTTGATGCCTTACTAGTCTTTTTGTTTTTATGCTTTGGTGGTCTTTCGGCTTAAGGATCTTGAGACTAATGTCCTCGTCAGCAATGCTAATAACACACCAACGACGACCGCCTCCACACCTGGCCGGGTTCGTGCCACCACACTTGATATTCCAGGTCTTACCAAATCCAAGGTGTCGCCTGATGGCCGGATTGCTCAACGTGATGTTGGGTCCAAGCTAGTCATTGTTATGGTCGGCCTCCCTGCACGAGGGAAAAGTTATGTGACCAAGAAGTTGGCTCGCTACTTAAACTGGCTGCAGCATGACACCGAGATTTTCAACGTAGGAGAACGTCGTCGCGTTGCCGCTGGCAAGTCACCCTCACCTCCTGGAAGGCATAGGAATCATAGAACAAGTTCGATCCAGAAAGATCTTGTCGACTCGGTACGACGATTGAGCGTCAGCGTTGGTGCGGTGAACCACCTCCGGAGGACTACGGTCCCTTCTGAGGCCGTAATGTCGCCCCCGAGGCTCATGAGCCTACAGCTTCCCCTCCCGAGCTCGAAAACTCACTTCCTCCCCCTATTGTCCCCACGAAGATCCTCGTTAACGGTAAGGAGGAAGACCCATCTCTGGGGCAAAATGGAATCACTATTGTGCCACCATTTAATGCGCTACCAGAAGACAAAATGGCTATGCAAGAAGCGTCCCCTGAGCCGCTTGACCAGTCTGCAAGCTTTTTCGACCCCAAAAATCAGCTGGCCGTGAAGCTTAGAGAGCAGGTAGCCCTGGACACCTTAGACGAACTGTTGGACTATATCCTCGACAGAGGTGGCAGTGTTGGCATCCTTGACGCCACCAATAGTACGATGGAGCGCCGCAAAGCAGTTGTAGATCATATTCGCAAGCGTGCTGGTCCTGAGCTCGGTATTTTATTCCTCGAGAGCAGCTGTGTAGATCAAGAGCTGCTGGAGGCCAACATGCGCTTGAAATTGTCAGGCCCGGACTATAAGGGCCAGGACCCAGTGAAAGCATTGGAGGATTTCAAGAAACGTGTTCAACTATACGAGAAATCCTACGTACCTCTTGGTGAATACGAAGAAAGGCATAGTATGGCTTATATCCGAATGATCGACGTGGGTCGCAAAGTTGTGTCGCATCAGACTCACGGTTTTCTCTCATCTCAAGTTGTCTACTACCTGTTGAACTTCAACCTCTCACCGCGGCAAATATGGATTACCAGGCACGGCGAGAGTACGGACAACCAGGCAGGTCGAATCGGCGGTGACTCAGAACTCAGTGAGAATGGCCATCGCTATGGTAAAGCACTTGCTCGGTTCATCGATCACCAGCGAAATGAGTGGGAATTGAACCAGAGACAGAAAGAGATGATGCAGAAGTTTCCGCCCCGTCCGGGTGATAGCACTCCGCCCAACCCTTCGTACATTCCTAGTGACCGGCCACGTAATTTCTGTGTTTGGTCTTCTATGATGCAGCGTGCGATTTCGACGGTCGAGTCTTTCAACGAGGATGAATATGATGTCAAGCAAATGAAGATGCTCGACGAGCTTCATGCGGGAAAGATGGAGGGCATGACATATGACGAAATTCGTGAAACATTTCCCGACGAATACGCGACTCGCAAACGCGACAAGCTGTACTACAGATATCCAGGACCCGGAGGGGAAGGGTATCTGGATGTTATAAACCGGCTTAGGACAGTGATTGTCGAGGTTGAACGCATGACCGATCATGTTTTGTTAGTCACTCACCGAGCCGTAGCACGCGTCCTTCTGGCTTACTTCAAGGGCCTCAAATGCGACGAGGTGACGGACCTAGATGTGCCTTTGGGGATGTTGTATATGCTTGAGCCCAAGCCATACGGGGTTGAGTTCAAAGCATATCGCTACAATCCCAATACCGACTGGTTCGATTATATTCCCAATTTTGAACTACGCCAAACCAGCGCCAATTAGATTGTACGATGACTTCCACTATGGATAGAGATGAGATGTGCTCTTCATCTTTAGAAGCTTGCACCGATCCCCGCCGTATCCTTGGCATTGTTATGACTTGCTTATGAAATGAATATTTGACTTTGGCTATGACTATGGTGTTACAGTTCGCTGGCCGTCATTGTGCGCTTTGTGCAATTCTTAATCAGGTGACATTCGCTGCTGGTGTTATGGTTACTCTGGGGTTGATACGTGCAGCCTGTTATGTAACCAACCCAACATATGTAATGTTAGGTAAGAAGGAATTGTTTCCTCTTTCTGTTTATCGTCCGGTCGTCTTTGTTGTACCTCGCTTCGGGGGGTGTATCCATGACGGCTGGATCCCTTACTCGCTTTCTTGTGGCTTATGGTGATTTCATCTGTTTGCGTGGCATTGCGTTGGCGTTGAGGTCAAGTTATTTCCCACGGAGCATTTTTGCAGAACACGGATCCTGTGTTATTTTAGAAGGATGTAATAGCAGAGAGCGGTACCATGATCTACAGGCTCTCTACGCCCGTGTCTGCTGTAAGTTCCGTTTGGCCCACGATTCCTAGATGGTATGCAATCAATGGCTTTCTTATGAATCGGGCATGACTGAACAATAATCCTTATTCATTGCATTTCCCCGACCATTATCTGGTACTCTAGCCTAGGAGCTCTGCTTCGCCTGCTTAAAAGCCTGCAAAAATGCTGAGGGATCCTCGGCCCCCCCAATAGCATATCGCCCTTGGATCGTGTAATAGGGCACACCAGTAACCAATTGCCTCTGGGCTCGAGCTGCCTCTAAATCTACTTCCTGCCCTCCCTCGTCGGATTCCAAAAGTCTCTCTATTTCACCGCGATCCAGCCCGGCCAAAACCGCAGCCTCCAGGAGTATCTTCTGGTCTGTGATATTCCCCTCTTCCTCGAAGTATGCCTTGAAAAGATTCTCGACAACCCTTGTTTGCAAGCCACCGACTACACCCGGCTCAGTAGCAGCGGAAGCGTCAGCTTCCCTCTCCTTTTTCCCAGCATACCAAATCACCCGATGCGAATCCCGTGTGTTCCCCAGCCTACCGGAGAATTTGAACGCTATCCCTTCTTGTCGTCCAACCTCGCCGAGTTTGCTAGAAATCTGAGAGAACCCATCTTCGCCAAACCGGCTTATATAGTACTCTCTCTTGTCTCGGCCCGGGTAAGGCGGGCTGTCGGGTCTCAGGTAGTAGGCATGCCAGGTGAGAGTGAATGTATCAGCGGGATGAACCGATTTATGGGTTGCGATGGCGCGGGAAAGACGGCGCAAGCCTACGTAGCACCACTAAGCGGTAGGTTAGATATACGTCGCGTATGAAAAAACAAACGAAGAGAAGGGGGTCCGTACTGGACAAACGCTGTCCGAGATGATCTGGATGTTAAAGTTCGTCATAGTAGTAGTAGTAGTAGTAGTAGTAGTAGTAGTAGTAGTAGTAGTAGTAGTAGTAGTAGTAGTAGTAGTAGTAGTAGTAGTAGTAGTAGTAGT
>NW_019170189.1:0-42463 GCF_001792695.1 Aspergillus bombycis | reverse complement strand
AAAATAAATAAGATACTATTATATCTATTAATACTATTAATATATTAATAGCTTTAGATAGATCTAGAATAGATAATTTTAGATATCAGATTATAGATAGAAACTATTAATTTAAATCTAATTAAACTTATTTATACAGTAATTCTTAATTATATAATATATATAGTTAATTAGCTAAATAATATTCTAAATAAACTATATCAGTAACAGCTTTTAATATAGATAGAATAGAGCTGTTAAAATAGCTACTATAAAAAAGAAATAGCTATATAGATATTTAAATTATTATATTAATTTTAGCTATAGTAAAATCTCTATAATATTCTATTAATAGAAAATCTACTAATTCTTTACTATATCTACAGTTAGATTACAGTTAAGCTTTAGATAGATCTAGATCTAGATAAATACTGTATAATTTATATCAGAAAACTACTAAAAAAAACTGTTAATAATTCTATTCTAGAGATTAAATTTTAAATAGAATATTATTTATCTTAATAGAAAAAAAATATTAGTAATAAATAAAATATTCTGATAATCTCAGTACTATAACAGTATATATCTAGCGGCTGTATTCCAGCCAAGTCTTGAGATAAATCTACTATATATAGTACTGTAGACTCTCTAGAGACCAATAGATATATAGACAGTAGAGATAATCTATTTTTAAATAAATAAATAAATCAGTAATCAAAGAATTATACAGAGATAGAAATATATAGAATTTCTAGATCAGATCTAACTATAGTTACTGAAGTATCGCTGCCAGTATAGTCTAATAGAACTGGAATATAACTGTAATTAGATAAGTTATATAGTATTAACAGAGATAAATTTCTAGATATTATAAACTAAATATATATTAGTAGAAAATATAGATCTAGATATAATAGAAAATATAGTATAAAAAAAGATCTATTATTATATAATTAAATTAATTACAGAAAGAGCCAAGGAAATCGAGAATAATTAATAATAATATAATAATTTTAACAGAGTATCAGTATAAAATAAAATAAAGAGAGATAAAAAGAGTCTATAAATCTGTCCAGAAATCTAAAAGAGAAGAGATTTTCTATTCTTAGAGATTTATCAATAATAATAGCTGTATACTATTATATTATAAAAAAGATTAAATATTAATACCCGGATCTTGTTTAGATTAATATTATCAATTCTCTATATTATCCAGCCAGTCTTATTTTATATTTAATTACTCTGTTCTCTCTTCTTTTTTTCTCTTTTTTCTTCCGGTAAATATCTTATCTCTACTAACAGAATAGATCGCTCTATTCTACTGCTATAGAGAAATATATTGGGAGAGAGAAGAGAAAGAAAGAATCAATATTAGAGATATAGAGATATAGAGAGAGGATAAAAATAAGATAGATAATTATTAGATACACAGAGACAATAAATAGATTAGTAGTTATTAGTAGAGCAGATCAATTGCCATGCACACAGAGCCGCGGATATATAGCAGAACATCAAAATTTGACCAATCACACGGTGCGAGAGCGGAACAAGGGCTGGTTCCGGCGCGGACTAGGGTATAGGAACCATGGTTGGCCTGCTCGTCGTACGCCGGCTGGTCGACGCCGTAGTCACGCTTGAAGCCACCGCACTTGAGGTGGACCCGGGAGATAGCGATAGCGGCGTGGCAGTATAAAAGAATATTTATCTTTGTCTACAGCTGGCTCTGGATCTCCCACTGTAGAACAGTATACAGTCAATCCAGATCCCAGCTCTTCTCACTGCGCGGCCAGAGAAAAAAAGAGACCTTACTCTAGCGGCTATACAGCTATTATTTCAGTATCTATATAAAAAATAGAATTAGCTAAAAATAGTATACTACCAGCTTATTAACCAGACAGAAGAGATAATAGTAGATAATCTTAATAAAATTACTTATCAAGTAGCTCTTGTAATATACTGTAACAGTACTAATAAAACTATTCTTAATAAAAAGATTACAATAGTAATTATAGACAGTATTAATATATTATAGACTAAGTAGCTCTATTATCTATTTTAACTGATTTATAGTCAGATAGATTAGTAGAAATAGATATTTCAGAAAATAATCTATCTATTAAAAATAGTAATAGACAGTACAGCTATACTATACTATCTATATCTTATTTATCTCTATATCGATAAATTTCTCCCGGAGCTTCTAGTCTATTAATATCTAATTTATCAGTTAATAGAGTCTATCTATCGCGAGTATAGCCCAATTAGATATATACTATAAAAAGTTCTATTTCTAATAATTATTTATTAAATTATTCTATAGTTTACTGAGTTAAAACAGCAGAACTACTATTTTATATATCTTATTCTTCTCCGTATAGATTAGAAATAGCTTCTCAAAATTAGTCTATACTATCTTTATCTCTATCTAAATAAAATATTATAGTTCTATTATTATCAATCGCAGCTTTTTATATATCAGTATCTACTTATTCTTACTCCAGTAGATATATTTCTAATTTATAATAGTATTCTATATCTTTTTTCTATATATATACAGACAGACTATCCAGCCGAAGAATATCTAGATACTATAAATAAGAAAATATTTCTATATAATATTTAATATATTTACCAGATATACTATCTTATCGATATTAACTATCTAAACTGTCTACTTAACTATCAATATCTATACTATCTTTACTAGCCTAAATAAATAGTCTATATATCTGTACAGCTTATAGAAGATCCGATTAATAATATCAATACTCAATACTGTCAGAAAACCAATAATTATATTCTTAAAAAGATCTCTTTTCAGCGAGTAGTTAAGAAGAATAATTAAAAAATCTAAATATATTTAATTAATCTGGATATAGACAGCAGTCTATAAACTGTTCTTCTTCCACAGAAAATATTAGATAGCGGCTACTATATAATTAAAAATAACCAGCTAAACTGTAGTCAGCTAATAGTAAAGAATAATAGTTTAATTAAAACAGTTAATACAGTAGATAAAATAAATAAAATACTGCTATATCTACCGATACTACTAATATATTAACAGCTTTAGATAGATCTAGAGTAGATAATTTTAAATATTAGACCGCGGATAGAAACTGTTAATCTAGATCTAGTCAAATTTATTTATATAATAATTTTTAATTATATAGTATATACAGTTAATCAATTAAATAATACTCTAGATAAACTGTATTAGTAATAACTCCTAATACAGATAGAATAGAGCCACTAGAACAGTTACCGCGGGAAAAAAATAGCTATAGAGATACTTAGATTACTATATTAATTCTAATTAAAGAGAGATCTCTGTACAGTTATACAGAATAGAGATCTATTAATTATTAATCTAGTTAACTATTAAATTATAATTAAACTCTAAATTTATCTATACTTAAATAAATACCGCGTAATTTATTTTAGGAGATTACTAAAAAAACTGTCTATTTTATCTAAATAATCAGATCTCAAAGAAGAGACTATCAGCCATAGAGAAAAAAAATTACTGATAAAAAATTAATTAATTTAATAACTCTGCTACAGTAACAGAAAATCTCTATTTTTTATTAATCTATCTTATTTTCAGATATATATATCTGATATAATTCTATAGACTATTAATTAATCGATAGATATAGTAATAATAATAGTATTTAATTCTAGAAAAAATAGATAGACTCTAGATCGGGGAACTACTAGATAATAGATATATATAGATCTTTTAAACAGAATTAAATTATAGTTACTAAAATATAGCTATTAATACTATCTCGCGGAGTTTAGATATTACAGTAGTCAGATATATTATATAGTACTGATAGAGATAGACTATTAGATAATAGAGACAGAGTATATATTAATAGAGAGTATAAATCTAGATATAATAGATAATATTATATAAAAAGAGATCTATTTTTAATTAATCTAATTATATAGATTCTATATACAATTAAAAAAGAAAAAAAAGAAAAGAAAATTAATTAATTAATAGTAAAAGAATTTAAATCTATTCTTTTTATTTTCAGAATATACTGTATAGATACTTAGATTTATAATCTATAATACTTAGTAATATAATCTATATTCCGGGAGTTATATTGTGTTCTATCTCTCTATATCTTACTATATCCTCCGCAATATCTTCCCAGAATAGATAGTAATTCTTATCTCTTCTAATCTTCTGTCCTGAGTCGCTAATATTAACTGACTAATAGGGATAACAAGATATCGGGTTACTTTTGCGGGAAGATAGATAGATTATTATATATTTTCCCCGACGGGTACACACAGAAATATTAAAATATAGCCAATCTAGAGCCGAGAAACCGCACTCAACAGTACAAGTGCCAGGTACTAGGGTATAGTATAGTTTTAATTATTTAAATTTATAAAATAAGAAAAATTATAAAAATAATATTAAAAATAAGAAGATTTAATCTATATACTATTATAAATAATATAGTTACCTTATTAATAATATTTTTTATATCAATTATATAGAGATATAGTAGAATATTATAAAAAAAATTAAAATTTATAGAAGAAAAAATCTAAAATTTTATAAAAAAAAAAGCTATAAATTTATATTTTTGAGAATAAAAGTTTAGAAAAGAAAAAATAATATTATAGATCTTGATCTAATATAGTATTAATAGATAATATACTGACTATATATTATAGATCCCGGTCTAGTGCGGTACTAATAGATAATATACTGGTTACAGTAATAATAGAAGCAGTAAATATTATTAATAGTAGAATATTATTCAGATAATAATATTCCGGCACGTGAATATTATAGAACAAGAAATATTGTAACTATAATAATATTAAGAATTTAATATTAGATCAGCTATAATAATAAGATCTCTCGATATTAGTATAGTAATACTGAAGGATATATATCAATCTGGTAATTACAGATATACTCTTTGCGCAGTATAATAGATATTAAATATTTATAAGGGTTATATAAGGGTATATATATCAAGAGATAATATATAATATATTAATAAGATATATATAGATTATATAGTATATTATAGACTAATATAGTATACAAGAACTAAGGATATATAAGAATACTCTTTTATATACTTAGTTTAGTTCTTTGTAATTAATCTACTCAGTTACTTGATAGCTATATTTAAAATTTATATTAATTTAATTTATTTATATTATCTAATAATTGAATATATATACTTAATTAGTCTGGTCTTTTTATCTTGGACTATTTGTTATAGTATTGTTGATATTATTCGGATAATATCAGTTTATCTGTTTAATCGGTTACTAGTAGATTCTAACCAACTAAATAAGTCGCTTCTAACCAAGATCGCTAACTGGTCGCAGAGTCCTTGGACAGATCCCCGGGCGTAACATTAAACTAACTGATATAGATCTACTATTATTGTTATTATAAATTATTAATTTTTTTAATTTCAAAATTAGTATCTATTAATTCAAATTATATATTCTAATATATTTTAATTTTGGATAATTCTATCTAGTCGAGATAGTTATAGTCTTTAAATATATTATAAAATTATCTATATTATCGGATACAAAACTTTAATCGATTTACTATAGATAGACGGCCCCACTTTGAAAATATCAATATACATATCACGACTCCTTCTGGATTACAGAAAGTAATAACTATAGACTGAAATTTCTAATTAGTAAATTTTTATTTATTATCTATTTCTAGAGTTAATATTTTTAAATCTTTCTATAAACTTAACAAAATTAGATAAAAATATTTGGATTAAAGATCTATAATTCTGATATTGGACTCTATATACCAATACAAGATAGATATTATCTAATTATTTTATTACAGTAGAAATATACTATAGATTCTCTCTATATACGCGTCAAGTAGTAGTTCGACAAGAGCGGCATGGCCCTTCATCGCTGCAAAGTGCGTCAAAGGACGCTTGTCCGAACCTGCCAATGGGGGCATGTTTTGGTTGGCACGGCTTTCTGTGCGGTAGGAAACAGGCCAAGTCGGATAGCATATACTAAGGCTGGTCCTTGGGAACATGTTGCATTGCGTTCATAGAGGTGTGGAATCACGTCATCGTATAATGTGCGGTTGGTACATGCGGGAGAGGCGAGTCGATTTGGGAGATAAGGATAAGAAGAAGCTCCTTTGGGAGAGGTGGTAAAGATATTTCTAGTCTTTGTATTGCTGCTTTGCGCTTTCTTGGTAGTGCTGGAGATCATGAAACAGTGCGGTGACAAGAAGGTGGAAATGGCAAAATGCGTGTTTTGTGTGGATACAATAAGCGTTGCTGAGAGCTAAATCATTCCGGGATTTGGAACGCTCGCAATATGACCCCAGAAAGATAGGCAGACCAGTTGTAGTCACTCTCCGAGATGTGTAAAGTAAGTAAGAAATTGACCAAACTCTTCCGGCTCCGGTAACTCTGGCGGTGATTCGACTGTGGATATGGGAATGCCCGAGTATTTGTGGTCAACTCCCCCCATCTCCTCGCCATTATTGAAGTTCTCTGCTTCTTCCCAACTTTCTAAAGGATGTTCGAATGCTGGATAAAGTGGACCCAGCTCGTTGAAATTCGCTGTCGATGACTTTACCTCTAGCAGGCCTGAATTTGTAGGTGCATGAACATCAGAAGAGCCTGGCATAGGCCTTTGAATCTGTCCGAAAATAGGGGTCATCCTGGAGGGGTCCAATGGGTATGGTGCCTCTGTCTTGTCATCTGCAGAGAGTAGTACATCAAGGTACAAACAAAGCTCGGAAAACGTTTGAGGGTGCCGCATCAAGATATCGAGGAATGAGGTTGCCATGTTGTCGCTCTTTGCACCTAAGACTGTTGTCATCAGCGCGGGCTTGATCAGCTGAACCACCCGCTGGACAACCGCGGAGAGGTGCATTGTATCGTATCGCAGGCTGTAAATGTAACTCATTTGTTTGAAAAGAGAAAATTTAATGGCATTCTGATGCTGTGTAATTGATTCGCCAGAGACGGCAACGCTGATGCCCCACAGAATCATTGGCAAGGCGGTAAATGCCATTCTGTTATTTGGAATGACGGTAACATTAGCGGGCAAAGAAGGGTTTCACAGCAGCACAATTGGGATGCTCAACATACACGCTGACCGGAAGATACTCCGACATTCTTGAGTCGATCAATTCTTTGACCTCCTCGGTCATCTTGAAAAGACCACCTTGAAGCTCGGTTCCATACCCTTTGAGGCGAGATTTCTGTGAACGAACAGCTTCACATTCTGACAGGATACGTGAAGTGTATGTACATAGAGCCAGGCGCACTGTTCTGCATTGCTCTGTTAGATGCGACGAGAGGATCAAGGAAGTTCTGGCATACTGGGAATGGATTGATATCGAGCAAATAAAAAGCTTGATTGAGGGGTGGGCCAAAGAGCCCTGACACTGTGCCCAGCTCACGAAGCGGTCATTCCAGCAGCTAAAATCATGTTTCAGTTGTTCCAGCTTACTCCACTGGTCATCCATAATCCGTAGGCTTCTAAGCCTCAGGCTCTGTGAGCCCGGATACAACATGGCCAGAATATCCGTGACAACGACAGCAAATTCACACTGCCACGAGATCAGCGAATTGATAGCCATCTTTGTGTTTGAGTTGTAAACTTCAGAGCCACTGGGCTCCTCTTTAAGGTCATCAAAAAAAAGAAAGTCCTTCTGACTTGGCAGCCGGGGATCCAAAATCTGTAATGGACGGCGCGTTCCCAGAGAAATCATCCGGTCCCGCAGAATACAAGACCACCATAATCGTTTGAGACGTTCTCTGTCATCTGAGAACGAGAGTATGTCATACTGATCTGCGTTTCCCGCTTGTGCATGTCGGATCGCAATACCAAGCCATGTTGAGTTGCTTTTCGTATCCCTGTGGGTGTTGTAGTAGCTTAGTAGCAAGGCCGTTTGGGACATTACGACGGGGTCATCGTCCACATTCATACTGTAGAGCCACTGTAGTGCTGCTTAGTATATATAATGTCGAGGGTACAATGTGGGAACATACTGTCACTTTGTGAAATATAGAATCCCGGACGTCGACCAACGAGGCCGACCCATACTGGTTTGCAACCTCGAGGGGTATGAACTGGTGTTATAGATCAGTATAAAAACATATCACTTATTCATTTGAGATGTTATTGGCCATACCGCAGCAGCTGCAAACAGCATTGCCTGTAGCAGCACCAACGGAATTCTCTCGTGAACCTTATGCCGCTGCCGAAATATATGCCAAAACTTTGTCTCATCGAGAATTGGCAAGGTAGGGTGCACGTAAAGAAAATAGTGTCTGACAAAAGTCTCTAACACCGACTGACTCGGTAGATGGAGGCAACCCCGTGATTCTAGTAGCAAAACATCACACTCTTTAATCTGACCGAGGCGCGAAAATTGAACGAAGGAGTAATAAGAGAATGGCAGGTTTGAACTTCCTAGTTTCAGCATGAGCACACGCAGCAATCTGTTACATCGCTTTAGACAAGATGGGTCTCACCTTTGTTGGTGGTCTGCTGTAAAGAGTGATCCTGACTCGGGAGGTTGGGTTGGACTCCCTGGAGTTGTAGTCTCTTCCGAGGTGGCTTTTTGTGGGTAGAAAATCGCTTGAAGCACTTGACCATATCAAGCCGGCAGTTTGTGCATGGTGAACCGGAGATAGCTAGATCACATCTGACTTTGCGATCATGGCAGTACTGGCAGGCCATAGGAGCACGCTTAGAACCGTGGTGTTTCTTTGGAGCAACAGCAGACATCATTATGTCCTCTAAGTTTTGTCCACCTTTAGTGGTTATGTCCAACGATAGACTGGCTGCGACCTTGAAGCTACCTCAGTCGTGGTTTGCTTTACTGTAATTTAATGCTTTTGCAGATTACCCGGCCACATTGATGGCTACAACACCTAAAGATTTATTGCCGGACAATGATACCCGACCGCAAGATGAATACGCATGTTTCGGTATTACCAACTGGTCATCCGAAATCGGTTCTGATCGGGAAATTTAATTAACTTTAATCAAGCGGTGTATTGCGTACGTCGACTTCGGTCTTCACGCAAGCACGGCTTTTCATCGGGATAATACACGGTCCCTTGTTTGACAACTTGTCACAATAAAGGCTAGATATATGTGCATATAATACTTTTTATACAATCATGAAGTGTTGTTCAGATCATTAAACTTTCTGAAACTATCGAAAATGTCGAGTAATATGTATCCAGCTTATGCTGCAGGTGTCGTGGACTGCACAGTTCCTCCAAGCCTCGCCAGTATCGCGGGAAAGAGTGTCGTTATCACAGGAGGGAAGTAGCTCACTCATCCGGTAATGGTATTGTCTACTGACCTCTGCACAGGAGCCGGTGGCATGGGGGAACAAGCCACGAGAGCATTTGCCGCAGCAGGGTAGAGCTTAATTGACCCGTGGATGATATAGCGCTAATCGACGTTGAAATCTACAGCGCATATGTTACCTTCGGCGATTTGAATGAGACATCGGGGCTCTTACTCCAAAGCGAATTGCGACCGTGAGTACAATTTGACGAGACCACTGCTGAATAAAGGAGAAAACTGACTTTTATCTACAGTAACGCGCAATTTGTGAAATGCGACGTGACCGACTTCGAATCTCAAAAGAGACTGTTCAAAGCGGCGAAACAGAACTCCCCGAGCAAAACGGTCGATATCGCGATTGCCAACGCCGGTATCTCCGGAACTGACCCAATTTTAAAAGGCGAAGGTTCGGCTCTGCGTGTCTACTGCTATATATGGGCTACTTGACATAACTAATCAATCGGTCAGATACTGGAGGCGAGCCCAGCGCTCCTGACCTCACGATCTTGAACGTCAATGTCGTCGGTGTTGCCTATACCTGTAAACTTGCCAGGTTCTACTTTTTGCAGCATGAGCTTACATCAGGCCGTGATCGGTGTTTGATTGTGCTGTCTAGCGCAGCTGCCTACGCGGATGTTCCTGGGCGGCTTGTATACATGATGTCTAAGTTCGCCGTACGAGGAGCAATGAGGGCTCTGCGCCGGGGAACAGTCCACGATGGGATTCGCGCTTGTGCTCTTGCACCATGGTAAGACACATAACATGTGTTTGAAAGGAACCTTGAATGATAACGCAAAACTCCACAGGTTTGTGGAGACGAACTTTGTCTCCAAGGAAGTCATACAATTCCTCCACTCGAAGGGGGTCAAATTTGCAAATGCTAAGGATGCGGCGGATGCAATGCTTCATATCGCCTCCGACAAATCTATAAATGGTTCGTGGAGAGATCAAAGGACTATTTGCCAAAATGAATATTAATAAAGCTGGTTGCATGGTTTTAGGAAGATGCTTTGCAGTGGTCAATCGTGAGGAGGCGCCACTAGGGTATTATGACATGGATTTAGATGACTTTACCGACGGCTCGAAGGCAGGGGAGCAACAATACCAGTTCCTCACCATTTCCCATGCAGCTTAGTCTTGAGTTAAGGTGTGGGGGGGGGGGGGGGGGGGGGACTTCAGGCGACATCATTAGTTAAGCTGGCACTTAAGTGGTTTAAAGAAAGCGGGAAACGATGCTGGAATGCAACAAAGGCAGCGTAGATGAGCTTAGTGCTACTGTACGGCAGACACAATTGAAAATTTATCAATCGGTCGCCCCAGGGCTTCCACGGGCAGAGGGGTTAATGAGGTTCATTTTCTCTTGCGATGGTTGTCGTGCGTGTATCTCTGGCTTCCATCAAGCTTATTTGTACTTCTGCATTAGACAACATTTGTAGCTACCCGGGATACGAAGATCATCTAAAGTAAACTAACGAGGCGTGTTCTCGAACGTAGTAAGGTCGAGGAAGCGTGAAACATACCTCGGGGTAATTCGATATACTGGAAGAGCGCAGAAAAAGCATACCATAGAATATTAGTGCACATTAATCTAGGCTATGTATAATCTCGCTTTTATAGAATAAATGCTAGGCACATATCTTAGATATCAGCCTTAGTCAAATGTCTGTGGGTAGACTAGTGGGAATAATCACCGAGCTCACAGGGCAGATTAGAAAAGGGAAAAAAGGCAAAATAGAGACAACACTGCTATGAGCAATGGCGATCTTCTTTACTCCTAACTGAACATTATCGACCGAAAGATAGCCTCACGGCATCAAGTAGGTGTCATCATCCCGATCACTACTTGATTGACAAGAGACTGTAGTGACAATAAGGCGCGCACTTTCGTCTGGGGAAGGGTTGATCCACCGGTGAACTGTCGTTCGCTGAACCACCGAGTCCTGAAGTAGACCGTTAGCTGGGTGTGAGACGATCTTGCTAGAAAGAAAAATGGCCCACCCCCTCCCGTAGGAGTGTTTTTGTGTCTCCATCCTTTCCCCGAACCTCTAGCTCCACTTGGCCTTTCACAACCGTAACGAAGTCCACCGAGTCAGTTCGATGCCATGGAAAGACAGCGGACGGGCTCAACTCGGCCTGAATAAAATTGACCCCCCCAGGAACAACAATATCACGGTTGGCCTGTGACACAGAAACGCCTGTACCATCAACAGACACGTACTGGTTCAAATCCTCATCGTTGTGCATGCCAAGGCCGATGCTGTTGACAGCATAAAGGCGTGAATAGGTAAAGCCTTCGTGATGGTGGTAGTGGAGATCAGGAGAAGATACCATGTTGGGGCCAAACCCAGTGATATAGCGAGTCGGCTTTGCATTTGTCATTCTGACCGTATTTGAAGCTGGTCTTGGTTTTTAGAATTGGCTAAATGGGTGGGTCGGTGGGTGGAGAGGCTGAAGTTCAATATCGGTCAGGAGGACTGGAGAGGGCAATTGTGAAGATATCAGTGAACAAGGTAGCAACACAGCTCTAAATGACCCTCGAGGTCAGTCAATGCCAAGGAATCAGGTCGCTGGCACCCCGCATCTTCTGCCTTTCCAATGTTGAAGGGCAAAACTCCAAGTCAGCCCCGAAACCTAATCTTTTTGTAACCCGAATACAAACCATTGTCTGTCTACTCCCATGCTTAGCTTCAGTTTCCCTACCTTCCATGATCCTGTATGCAGGATTCCCTCTTGTTGAGCGAGAATAACATCCAACATTACCAGATGAGTCCTGAAGCGGACTTACTTGGCGTTCCCATGAATGCAAAAATGGTTACCCCGTTGAGGAAATAGGATTATCAGGGGCTGAGTCTAACGTGAATCGTATGGAATTATTTTTAGTATTTGCACACATACTAGCACAAGTATTACTGTCAAGCTAATGTGCGAGGAATCAGGATCAGAACCTTGATTTCAAACTCCCATGAGCCGGGGTAAGAGCGCCATCATGTTCCCTTATGCTGAAATCCTTTTCATACTCCCAACCCATCCACGATGCCAAGATCTCCTGTGTCCCATGGCCAGGCACTAAACCGCCGCCGGACCAGCCTCCCTCATCGGTTTGGATGGGAAGACCCGGGGTGTCGACCAGACGTACCGGCAGGCGCTGTTCAAAGTGATCTGTCTCCAACTCATCCTGTTCTAACACCGGCGTCGCGCACGCATCTGTTCCGTCAAAGACCGCTTCCCATTCGTCTCGCGTCTTTTCATAGAATTTCTCTTGAAACATGGATCGCAACACGGGCCAGTGGGCTTTGACCTCCCGGTCTGGAAGCTCAGCCACTGACAGTCCCAGCCCTTGGATGAGCTTTTCATAGAACCGAGACTCATTTGCCCCCACAGCAAAATACCGTCCCTTATCCTTGGTTTCATAGACACTGTAATAGGGACACCCCCCGTCGAGAAGGTTCTTCCCCCTGGGTTCATCCCATAACGGACCCTGTCGTAAAAGCCGGGGTCCAGTGGCCAGATATGCAGAGCCATCCACCATGTTGGCCTCGACTACTTGCCCACGACCGGTGACGCTCCGTGCCACCAGGGCCAACAGAATGCCCAAGAAACCCATCGCACCGCCCCCGGCAAAGTCTCCAAGAATGTTCCCTGGGGGATACGGCAAATCGCCGGCGCGGCCCAGCATGGACAGGACACCAGAAACGGCGATAAAATTGATATCGTGCCCCGCCATATCTTGGTACTTCCCATCGCGACGGAAACCGGTCATCCGTGCAATAATGAGGCGGGGGTTGTGTTTCAACAGCACGGTGGACGGACAGAGGCCGAGACGCTCGAGAACCCCGGGACGGAATGGATCAATCAGGATATCGGCGGATTGGAGAAGCGCAAAGAGGATTTCTCGGGAGGATGGATCGCGGAGATCGACTTGGACGGACAATTTACGTCGCGTCAGAGGATCGACTGTGGGGGTAGTGGCGATCCCCGGACGATCCACGCGGAGAACGGAGGCGCCGTAGTCGGCAAGAAGGATGCCGGCAAAGGGGCCTGGTGAGGTTAGCCAGCGATATCTTAGATACCTAGGTATGATGGGAATCGGAAAACAAACCTGGGGCCAGTCCTGCCAGCTCGATGACACGCAAACCTTCCAGTGGCGGAGACATTTTGCAATACGGTTAGCTCGGCCAGGATAAGCAGGCGCCTATACTTCACCATAGGAAGTATCTTAATATACAGATGGGCTGCTCCCTCGGCTTTCTAACGCTCATCCCACCCTTCGACTTTAATATCCCTGAAGTTGGACGAGGCTTGCTGTACACTCGCGCAAACTCTTTCGGTGTATCTTGAAACGAGCCATACATACCGCTGTAAGCGGGTCGGTATTTCCAGTGTACATCTTCGGCATTCCCCGTGTTTCCCGTGTTTCCCAAGTGAGCGGGTTGAGCTTATTTGCCGAGCTTTTATGTATGAAGATAAAACGGAATCTCCTTGACAACAGCATTTGCGGCGAGCAAATTTCCACTTTCCCTCAAGTCGCGCGCCTCTGAAAACTCCATTTTAACTCCTTCCTCCCTAAACATCAACATGGCCGACGGCAAAGCGAAGATGAGTGCTGCCACAGTGTGGCCCGAATTCGTCAAAATCTCGAAACCAACTAAAGACATCCTCCAACGCTTGCTTGATCTCCTGGACGACAAATCGGACAATGTAGGCGACCGACTGGCCGATGAAGTATTTACCCCGGATGGATATCTTGGGGCATACTCGGGAGCCGCCACGGGATCTGCCGGTATGCATTGCATCAGTCAGCTTCCTTCAATGGGGGATTCCTATCCAACTGACTTGAAAAGAAATCCGGCAAGCTCGCAAAAACGCGTGGGTGCGGGTTGAGCACCGGCGACATGTCTTCAATCGTGTGTACGCCAATAGTGACCGAGACTTCGTCTTCATCGGCCACTTCGAGGTGCGCACGAAAACCGGTAGAGAGTTTGATGATGACTTTGCCGGCCGGGTAGTGATCGATGACCCAGGCAGCGCAAACCCTAGGATCCGATTCTTCAACGTCTTTGTGGTATGTCGGCAAATACCGTAGTATCGTTAATGAGATCTGGGGCTCGTGGATGTTAACAGATAGGAATAGGACACGCAAACCGTGAATGAAGTACTCCAGTCTTGATCATCTGCTACAGAGACGAATTATGTTGATACGGGGAAAGGTAATCCTATTGACAAAATCAGATGGATACGGAGACAGATTCTGAGAGACCACGCATTTACTACTATTTAACAACTTGAGAGAATTCGTATGGACATTATGTTTACTCATCTGTTCTTGCAACTGCGCGGCCCAGACATGGCTACAGCGGACGATAGGGGCCACTTCCTACACAACAAATGAGACAAATGCTATTTATAGTTACTATCTTTCAACCTTGATGAAATGACCATAACCTCTACTCGTTCCCAACACTGCGTGCAAGCACTAGGATAGGCAGTCCCGTTGCGTATCAGAACTGCAGTCCTTGGCTAAAATATGTTCTTGTTGCTCAAAATGACAGTATAAAAGTAGACACACATGTTTTTGGAACAGGGCTTTTTTTGTGATGTGCCGTGCAACTGAGGAGTGCTCTAGTGACCTTTTACCAACGATCCATTGACAACTATCGCAGAGGTTTTTCTCCCATCGCCTTGCTACAATGCCCTGAGCATACAAAAAGTATATAGTGACTGGGATTCACAATGTGTGCATTAACATGCGAAGGATCTTGCGGAGTAGCAGAAACCAACAAACCTTTGGCACTCCTCACTACCAATTTCGCTCCCAAGAGAGGAAATTGTGATATGTCTTTTTTTTAACAAGAGTTCGGGTTCACAAAGGGCGGTCACCCGTGCCCATGACTGCTTCGTTCACAACTTGGCCAAAAGTGACGCCCAGCTATTTCCTTCCCCTTTGACAATTTCATCTTCCCAGTAGTTGGGATTGACGGTAATCCGATTGAGTGGGTTCAAACGATGTGCCCGGTAGTAGAGGTCTTCATAAACCTTCCCGTCGTATCGACCGAGCGCACTTATTACGGTCAGCCTGTCATGAAACTGAGGGAGTGAAGTAAGGGAAGTAAAGGTGCCAAACACACCTGTCCAACAGATAATCTGGAATCATCCACGCATCGACGAATGTAACCGCGTGGGGTCGGATTTTCTCCATCAGATGTTGTACGTGGGTTGAGAACCCGTCGAGATCGTTTTGGGAGACTGCACCGGAACGGTAGACTGTCATCTCAGTTAGACAAGAACCTCCTCTGATCAATATTCCTTGGGTTAGAAAGGCAGACTTACAGTCATAGCTCTCTTGCTGCATGTGATAAAACGCAAAGAGCCGATACAGGTTCCACATGGCGACCTTGATGGGTGGAGCTAGGGACTGATCACTGTTGAGTGTATCGTAAAAGATCTCCACTAGCAATGCAAGTGACTGGGCTGGATTTATATTAGATGCGCCCTCCGATAGCTAGCCAGTGCACTATGGGGTGTCATAACGTACCGTGGCTGACTCGGTGCAATTGGACCATAAGACTCGTCCATGGAGTTTTGTTCAACACTCTCGCCACATAGACCTCATGCAGCTAGAAGTAGAAGTAGTTAGGCAAAGTCCGGTGGTAACCTGCAGAGCCGAAGAACCTACCAGCGCCGCTGCTCGACGGTTGAAAGCCTTCACAATGGCGGAGTCATGGTCAAACACCTTGTAAGGCTCCATTTTCAGTCCATCTCTGTGAGCTTTAAGAACCTCTTTATAGGTGGCATCAAGGCCATCATCTGTCGGCTCGTCTAGCTTGTTTGCAGCCGTCTGCATCCGCTTAATAAGGTAAGATGCAACTTGTTGCGTGATCATCCAATTGTCTCCTTCAACAGTCACCCGCGAGAGATAGTCCGGAGATAGTCGAGTGAAGCCACTGGCACCGCCGTAGCCATGGCCCCCCAACGCACGGCGACAGGTCTCAATCCCATCCGCAACAATCCCTGTGCACAGACTCTTCAGTCCCGAGGACAAGCTGTGCATATGCGCCAATCCGCTGAAATCACCCCGTTCAATCTCATTGCGCGCGTTCTGGTATGTACGCTGCATCGCAAGGCCGGCATAGTGAAGCACATATGTGGTTGCTAGCAACGGAAGAATGCGGATTTGCACCGTTGGATAGTCGAGAACCGTCACTTCTAGGCCATGCCTGTTGTCACGGTCCTGGAACTGTCGTCGAATGCTCGTGTAGCGGACAGCGATGGTGACCGCACGAGCAAGGGCTAGTCTTGACTGAAGAACAATGAGAGATCGCACGTAAGTCATGGTCCCGTATACCACCGCTGGAATCTTGGGCTTTAAGTACTCTCCCGTCGATGGGTCAATTTTGGAATATCGGGCGAGGAGCGCCGAATGGGGAATTCTAGTACAGTGGGTTAACACATGCCGGCCGTCGTTCACGACCAGGACTTTCCACATACCGGAAATGATTAAAGAGCATATACGCGTTGTCAATGGTGCTGTACCCAAACTTGGGGCCGATATCTCCAATCACGACCCCGCTCAGGGGCTGGTGATGTTTCAAATCTCGAACTTGCACAATAAATGGATGAGGCCCGACTGATTCATATTCTTCACTCCCTGGCTTCGGTAGGAGTAACTGGGCCACCACAATCGCATGGTTGGCAGTACGCCCAAGGCTCCCATTCCACCATTTGCTGGCGGTCAATGTGGGACTATGAAGAATGAACTCGCTGGTTCCTGGATCCCAACGAGCTTGTAGCTCCAACCCTTGAACATTGCTCCCATGGCCCAGTTCAGTCTGCGCATATGCACCGATGATCTTGAATGATTCGATCAACGGCATCCAGTAGTCGCGTTGCGTATCGCTCGCTTGTTCCCGAACAGTTGTCACGAACATGTGCATGTGTAGGAAATACGGTGAGACATCGTCGACCAAAGCCTCCGCCATCTTGTAGTCCTCAAGGCTCCAGCCATGTCGGTCGACTAGCCGTCTCAACAGCTTGGCTCGGGCCAGAGCCACCTTGAACAGATCCTCTCGCGATAAATTGGCTTGGCATTTTTTGTCAAAGAGGGGCTCCTTTTCCAAGATGGACAGGATACGGGCCTGACGCTGGAGATGTCCATCCTTGGATAATAAGTGGTGCGCCAATTCATCCACCGGAATGTTGGACTGGGCTCGTTCTTTTGCGAGGATCGCCGGTCCGTCATGACTGGGCCGCAAATGATCGGTAAAGTCGGACATTTTGCCTAGTCGCAGGAGAGTTGCAGATTGGGCTGAGGAGTTAAAATGGCAGATAACACGGAAATATAATCCATAGATTGCCATCTACGTGCGTGTGACAAAGCCAACCGGGGAACTCGGCTTTCGGTATATGGTGGTCTGCCGCTGCATATTTCCCGGGGCTTTCCACAGAAATACCGAGCCATTTTCTCTCAATGCGTGACATATTTCATATACAGGGGAGACTGAATTGAATGGTTCGAATTTTTTGAGGTCAAAACCCAAAACCAATGACAAATCCAGCAGCTATTTCCTATACGGCTGGCCTTGTATCCACAAAGTTATCTCAGCCCATTCACAATGGAAGATATTCGCAGCATAGGAACATTCGACAACCTGACGCTGGAAAGGCAAGGATGCGTCTTCATAATTACGATGATGATGGGGGCTGAGAATCGACTGAACATCAAATTCTGCCAGGAGATGATTCAAGTCTTTAACACCGTTCGAGAGATGCTCGGGCCCAACTCCAACGGCGCCGTCGTTACGCGTGGGGAGGGCGCCAAATTCTTTTGTACGGTAAAGATTAACTCCATTATTTACGCACTTGGATGACTAGACTAACAATTCAATTTCCAGGGCCTTGATCTGGAAGAAACGAGACGCAATCCGCATGCAAATGCAGATGGATTTTATCCGGTTAGTAGCGAGCACCCCAGCCCGAAAGCAGGTAGGGAAGCTGACACGATCTAATTTCTAGTTGTTGCATACCATCTTGGACTTTCCATTCCCCACAATTGCCCTCGTAAATGGCCATGCCTTCGGAGGAGGGTGTCCGCTGGCATTTGCACACGACTACCGTGTCATGAACTCCAAACGGGGCTTCATCTCGATGCCCCCGGTCGATCTGGGGATGTATTTCCCGGGGGTGGGAATCCTCCCACGGCTCAAATTGCAACCACGCGTTGCACGCAAGGTGCTATTGGAGGGCCATCGTTTTACCGGTGTGGAGGCCCTGGAGGACGGGTTGGTTGACGCCATTGCCGAGCCAGATCGAATGCTCGGGGTTGCCATGGGGCTGGCAAACAAATGGGCCCCCAAAGCAAAGGCTGGGTATGATACCATCTCTCTCGATTCCTGGTCGGACTTTGACTAACGCAGAATTGCTACCTATCACAGTGTCTATGCTCTCCTACGATCGGAGCTTTGGGGCGAGATGGATAGGGGAGTCCAGCAGATCAGCTACGTTCATAGTCGACCGACCTTTTTGCCGGGCAAGGCTAAAATCTGATGCTTGCATGGCATATACAAGCAGCAGAGTTTATGTAGCATAGATGTATGCCACTCAACGTCCTCAAAGCAAATAATATATTCCATGTTTCATTGAGCAGTTATGCGTTGGACGGTAATCCGGCTTCCGAGAATGAGGATAAACCGAATACCGGGGTATGACGGTAATGTTACCAGAATACACAATACACTGGTACCTGACAGTAGGTGCATCGGGTATTACCGGTAAGGAGCGGTCCTCAACATGCTCGGTTTTCGATGGCTTCACTCTATAAAAGTAGGTTTTCTCTTGAGGGTTGTGTAGAACATGTTTGATCGAGTTTAACCGTCGATCTAGCCTTACTTGCGTTTCAACATGGTCCTACCAAGGGAGGGAAACGAGGGAAATGCCTACGTTCTCGGGGTTGGCATGGCCCAGTTTTTGAAGCCCCGTGCCACTCGTCCATATACCGAGTTGGCATTTGAAGCCGGCGCAAAGGCCATGCTCGACGCCCACATTACATACGACGACGTCGAAGCCGGAATCGCGTGTTACACTTCCACCGGACCGACATGTACCGGGCAACGGGTGTTTTATCAGTTTGGTATGACTAATATCCCGATCTACAACACCAACAACGCGTGCGCTAGTGGCTCCACCGGCCTCCACCTTGCTAGAACCTTTGTGAAATCCGGTCTGCATGATTGTGTGCTGGTTGTTGGCTTTGAGCAGATGGCCGCCGGGCCACTGGTCAGCAACATCACGGACCGGCCGACCCCGTATGACCTGAGCGTGAAGTTGATGTCGGCCACGAGAGGGTGGGCCGACTTACCGAAGAACCCTCAGCTGTTTGGCAACGCGGGGAAAGAATACATGGAGAGGTGAGTTCCTGTCTCTTCCCATCTTTGCTCTAATCTGGGCCATCCCTGATCACCCTGCTCGCTAGGTATGGTGCAACCGCCCAGGATTTCGCCGAGATTGCGCGTATCTCACACGAGCACTCATCCCGCAACCCATACGCCCAGTTCCAAACGGTCTACACCGTTGACGACATCCAGAAGTCGCCAATGATCCACTACCCCCTCACCAAGCTCCAGTGCTCTCCAACTTCCGATGGCGCCGCCGCGGGTGTGGTTGTCTCCCAGAAGTTCCTGGATGCGCACCCTGAGCTAAAAAGCCACGCCGTACTGATCGCGGGGCAATCGATCATGTCCGATGGGCCCTTGCTATACTCGGGCAGTGCCATGGAGCTGGTTGGATATGACATGACCAGAAGAGCCACCCGGGCCGCATTGGCCGAGGCGGGCGTCACCCTTCAGGACATCCGAGTGTGTGAACTACACGACTGTTTTTCGACCAACGAGCTCATTTCACTGGACGCGATGGGGTTCTGCGACACGGGGAAAGCGCATTATTTAGTCCGCAGTGGAGATATCACGTACGGAGGCAAGGGCCCTCTCGTCAACCCGTCGGGGGGGCTGATCTCCAAGGGCCACCCGCTCGGTGCAACGGGCCTTGCGCAGTGTGCCGAGCTCACTTGGCAGCTGCGAGGGTGGCTACGAACGGGCGCCTGGTACCGGATACAAAGGTGGCCTTGCAGCATAATATTGGGTTGGGGGGGGCCGTGGTGGTCACGGTGTACCAACGTGCTGATGGAAAGAGCAATACCAACGTCGCATCTGATGAGACCGAAGCGGCCAGGATGAGTGGTTTGGGATACAACCCAGCGGTGGAGGCCAGGTATATCACCCGTGCACAGGCCAATGCGGTGCGGAGTACGAAAGCTCCCAGTGATTATGCCCTGGATAGCACGATCGACTTGATAGAGGCCAGACTGCAGAAGTTGTAGTTCCTATTCACACGCAAAGTCTGTTTCCAACCTACCTGATCAAATTCCTCAACACCACGGAAATTTATATTCAATATGTTGTGCTGTTTTTGAGATGGGTGTAGTTTTTATCCTTAGCAATACATCAATATGTTTAATGAGTACAGAGGTCCAGGAGGGGTGTGAAAAGGTCCTCTCTTCCACACAGACACCCAGAACAGTCCCATCTTTGCGGGTGAGTAAAACTAGGGGCTTCTTCATAGAGATCCATCCTAGATTGAATTTAGCCAGTTGGACTCCACGGTCGTAGGTTTACCGGTAGTAAAGCCGAATCTCCAGGATGGATCGACCTCGATAGAAGGCAATTACAGTAAATATCGTGTCTCGGCATTTACACTCCACTCTGAAGACTCAGAATTTTACATGCACTTTCTGCCGTCCTTTGACGGAAGAGCTTCTAATCTTGGGACCTCTAGCAGATCAAATACCAGAGTAAGAATCCCATATGGGAATTTCAAGAGAGCACAGCAGACGGTTGAGTGGAATGTACGAATGGAGTTCAGATTCTGTGTTTCAGCAGGCCCTCCAGTTCATGCTTAAGCTGCATGTGATGAAAGAGTCTCACTCGTCATACGCGTCAACAGACGATTTGAATCTCACTGAGAAGCGCCGGGTTGACAAATTCTCCACTGGGGAATACAAAGTCTCCCCCCGTGCTGGTCACATACAGCTTCTGCAGCCCACCCGCCGTCTTGCCAAACCCCACCGCTGTCGATCCAATGATAGGAGTAACGAGTTCTGGCTCATCGTACAGCGGCGGATGCGCAACGTATACACCCGACTGCGCAACCGTCAGATACACCGCACCATCGTGGCCAAACGTAAAATCGTCAATCGGGCTGGAGAGATTGGTCGATGTGAGATTCATCAGGACCTGGATATCGCCGCGAAAGAAGCCGGTGTCACGGTTGATTAACACTCGGGCAAAAAAGAGCTCGGCGGCGTTGGTGAAGTAGAGGTAATCTTCGTAGACTTTGATCCCGTCAATGCCGATATGGAGTAGGGAATTACCGCTCAATGAGGGGCTGTGGTACACCATTCTCCAGGTGCGGGTCTTCACGTCAATCACATACACGTCACCGGTGGCTGCATCACCGGTGATCAAGCTGCTCACACCCGTCAATGGATGGTCAAAATGCTAATGCAGGGGATCAGCAGAGGGGGGAAACTCACAGGCCTTTCTCGCTGTTCAACGTCGCGAGGCCGTCGAAGAATTTAGCCCCTGGAAAGTCCAACAGTTTGTTCACGGTACGTTGGCGGCTCTGACGAAAGTCTAATTCGTAAAGGCTGGGACTTCCTCTGACCCCTTCGAAGGTCTCCAAGGAAAAGTTAGCGGCGACGGTGTAAAACAGATCTGGCTCCGTTTCTGCGAATCCGAGAACACCGGTCTTGTGTTCGAATCCATGGACAATGTGGAAGCTGCCGTTGGTAGGGTCAATCTCATAGATCTCGGGTGAGGTCAGCAGACCGCCGATGATATGCCCATTTGGGCGGACAATCATGTTTTCCGGCCAGATGCCTTTACCGAAGTTGTAAATAACCTTCGCTTGTGGCACAGCGTGGCTTGCAGATCCGGGGTGTGCGACGACGGGCGTCAAAGTAGCCACGATGCAGGCAAAAAAAGTTCCCAGAACAATCATATTTATGGCTCAGCATTGGATGATGAAAATGTGTGCGCGAGAGAAATCCCAGGTACACTTCAGCATCCGGCATCCGCTTTTATATATTGAATTGCTGCTTGCCAGTGGATCAACATTTCGGAATTCCTAATCTGGGTGAAAGTTACTACCGTCCACGAGATACTTGATTTACCGAACCTTCCTGAATGGAAAAGTCACAGGAGATACTCTCGCGCACACGCACAAGAATACCGAGCCGAAGCTAACAACAATTGGGAGCCAGGCCAGTGTTCGACCGCGTTAGTTAGCACATAGCAAATGCAACCCTCCCCGGTGTTGGACTCGCATTACAGGGGAACTTACTATTAGTATGAAGGTAGAGTCGGTTAATAATGCTAGACCATCCTTTGTCGTTCCGGGGAATGTTACGGTATTTCTATGCACCCAATGTCGTGAAAATGGCCTTGTCGGGTAAAGGTAACCCTGGCTCGAAGCTGATGGTTTCATCGGACACGGCGACTAACTAGATCGTAATAAAGGACCGAACAGCTCATGTCCAATATGTTGCAATCTGAAGAACTTGCGAGCTAAAATGGAATCAGTCTTTGCAGTAAAGTAGGGGCAGATATCGGACCATGAGGGGCATAGGGTGCATGGTCCTATTATGAAGTATCGACTATGGTGCTCGAATATGGAACGAGAAAGTTTGATAGCAATGTGTCACGCACAGAAGCTTTGTGGCGGATATACGAGAAGCCAATAGGAGGGAAGGCTCGTCATGCCTCGGCAGGCTAAGAAGGCGTGTTCTCAGCTATAAATAAAGGATAGTCCTCCTGGCGTACGTTGTTACTAAACTGAATGTATGCCCGGAGATCAAACGATGCCTCGTATTAAAGACTAAGGTATATAAGAGCCATAATCAGTAAATATCCATGGTGTTGCTAAGTTGATACTGGCAATTGCAAGGCAACCAAGGGCCCATGATCCTTCCTCATGAGACTTCATGGCATGTTGAAGTCGAGAACGATACGGCCGGCCACATTTCCCTGCTTCAGCTTTTGCACCGACTCGTTCAGCTTGGACAAGCAACCACCGTTGGATTCAAGGTCAACTTCCCTCTTCTCGCGAACTCCAGTGTTTCATCAACGTCCTGCAAAGAGCTCACCAGAGTGCCCAGGACTGACTGGTTCCGGAAGATCAGTTGAGTCGTGTCCAAATCAACATGGTATTTCCCCATAGGGGAAACCCCGATACACATCACCTTTGCACCGGCACGAGAACCCATGTAGCTCGGCGCTATGGGGTAAGACTGGACCGCCGTGACAAAGACACCATGCGCACCACCGCCGGTTAGCTCCAACACCTTCTTCACCGGATCTTCTGTCTTAAAGTCGACAAATTCCTCCGCGCCGTACTTCCGGGCAAGTGCCGCGCGTTCCGTTCCGGTATCAACGGCAATGACTCTCAGACTCATCGCCGACGCGAGCTGCACACCCTGAATGCCCACACCCCCGCCGCCACCTCGAAACCGTCAGTCATTTGGCCGAGACCTCCGGGGATGGGAAACGTACCGAGAAATACCGCCCACTGGCCCGCGCGCAAGCCGGACTCTTTGATGGAGGAGTACGCGGTCGACGCCGAGCACATAATGGGACCCGCAACGTAGTCCGACACGCCATCGGGGATGAGGGAGGTGTATCGTTCGGGACTCACAATATACTCCTGATAGGACCCTGCATCTAGTGTCAGTCGAACCGCCGATCAGGCTGATAAGGATATTTCACCATTGACATGGCACCCGGTGTAAATCGCACTCAGGCAGTAGGTTTCCCGACCAGATTTACAGGCCTCGCACGTATGGCAGACATCATGGATTGGCTTGTAGCCTGCGCGCTGACCCACCTTCAGGCATTTGACTCGTTCGCCCACTTTGACAATCACGCCTGCCCCCTCGTGGCCGGCGCATTTCGTACCCATAGCGGACATTTTGGGGAGGTTCCAATCGTTACTCATCAAGTGGACATCGCTTAGGCACAGGCCGGTGGTATTCAGTCGGATGAGGACATCCTCCGGGCCTGGAAAGTGAGCATTTGTTGCAGTTACGTCGGGACAGAATCTCATACCAATCTCGGGGACGGGGACCTTCTCGATCTCCACGTGGAAGTCTGGCCCTTCGTTCTTCACAACTGGATGGGTCAGCCTTCTCCTTTCAATGGTGTAAAGTGACCTTACCACCTGCCCAGCATTCCTCTGGGATCTCGCACGCTGACTGTGACATTTTGGCTGGGTGGGAACTAAGTTGCGAACCTCCGTCGCTGTATGTGGAAACATACTTATATTCTTTTCCAATGTTGTTAGGATTACGACGAACGCCTCCCCAAGCTTGGTGCTGGACAGTAGAAAAATGCCGAAAGCCGCATAGGAGTATCAAAATGTTGGTGTTGCAATAAGCAGGAGACTTGATTGTGTTCTGGGATAAACCGCAACATATTCGGCAATCGACGAATCCTACGATTGGCCGAAAGCAACGCTGCACAGAGAGTCTTGGCCGAGCATTGTAAAAGGAATGCTTCACTCCTGCTCAAGCTGCATTTGCCGAAAGCAACACTACTTAGAGAGTCTTGGCCGAGCATAGTAAAAGGAATGATTCACTCCTGCTCAAGTCGTATTTGCCGATACCGTCGCTGTTCCCGCTTATGCAGCAGATCTGATAGAGCAGCAGCGTATATGAACCGTGTTGCTTCACATCACATTGTCGAATCCCTATGCAACCCAACCTCCCACTTTGTTTCCACTACAGTTCGTCAACTCCTCCCTCGAGCGTCATAATGGCTCCCGTCACTTCTTCCCCGCGGCAATTGCCCACCAAGCTGTTCATCAACAACGAACACGTCGAATCAAGGACATCCAAGTATCTATCAGTGTACAATCCCAAGGACAATTCCCTAGTTTCGGATCGGGTCCCCGTCGCCGGACAGGAGGACGTTGATGCCGCAGTGACCGCCGCCGAAGCCGCCTTTCCTACGTGGAAGGCATTGACAGAACTGGAGCGTCGCACCATCCTGACAAACTTCGCATCCCTAGTCGAAAAAAACACCGTCATGCTGGCCGAGCTGACCCGACTCACTATGGGCGCGCCATACAAGGCCTTTGGTGAATTCGAAACCGGCCTGTTCGCCGAAGCCTTCCGATATTACGCCGGCTGGATTGATAAGTTCACCGGCCAGTCCTACCCCGCGAACGATGGCTTCTTAAAGATCACACGCCATGAACCCCTCGGGGTGACGGCGGGAATCGTCCCCTGGAATGGGCCGCTTGCCCTCGCGGGGATGAAAGCAGCTCCTGCCTTGGCAACTGGAAACTGCTTCATCTTGAAACCCTCAGAAAAGACTCCATTCGCTGCGCTGGCCCTCGGAGACTTGATCAAAGAGGCTGGATTCCCGGCTGGTGTCTTTCAAGTGCTACCCGGGGATGGCAGTACCGGCGCCTTACTGGCAAGACATATGAAGATTCGCAAAATTAGCTTCACGGGATCGGTGCCGACGGGAAAGCTCATTCAGAAGATGGCGGCGGAGTCGAATCTGAAGCGGGTGACGCTGGAACTGGGCGGCAAGTCGCCCGCGGTCATCTTTGAAGACTGCAATCTTGATAATGCGGTGACGTGGTGTGTCAATGCGCTCGCCATCAACTCGGGTCAGATATGCTTTGCTGCGACGAGAATCTATGTCCAGGAAAGCATCCAGGCCGAGTTCACCGCCAGATACAAGGCGGCGTTGGAGCAACGGGGCCAATCGATCGGCGACCCGGACCACGACTCCACGACCATGGGGCCGTTGGCTGATGAAGCCCAGTTCAACCGGGTGACTGGGTTTATTGAGCGGGGTACGAAGAGTGGCTCCCTCGTCACTGGAGGAAAGCGAGTAGGTACAACGGGGTGGTTCTTGGAGCCGACGGTGTTTAGTGGAGTGCCGCAGGATGCCGAGATATATCAGCAGGAGGTCTTTGGTCCTGTGTCCATTATCAACACCTTTCAAACAGAAGAGGAGGTCATCAAGAAGGCCAATGCTACCGAGTATGGCTTGATGGCCGGGGTTTTCACCCAGGACATCAACAAGGCCTTGCGCGTGGCTACGGAGTTTGACTCGGGTATGGTAGGGGTGAACTGCATCAGCAGGTATTTCCTATCGGCACCTTTCGGAGGCAGCAAACAAAGTGGCCTCGGCCGTGAGTGTGGAAAGCAAGCGTTGGAGCATTACACGGAGACGAAAACCGTCTTTGTCAATTTGACGTACAACTAGGAAGATCACAGGGACATTCTGGAGCTTGTTACATGGCTTTTATTACTTTTGCTCTATTACTCCTTTCAATATGCTGTAGAGCTGTATTGCTCCCCACCATACTCTGTAGGGCTATATAACTCGAGAACGATATACAAGGCTTATCGGACTGCAATAAAGATACTGTGAGTAGCACAATGTAAGGGCAAATGAGATTGCTGGGGATGGTATCACAGTACAGATGACCACTGAATAACACACTTTTACGTAGCTGCTTCTGACTCTTCACTGGAGTTCAACTACACTACTATCGCAATATTAGGCCAAGCCAACCAAACACCCCAAGCAATCTATCAAACCGAATTCAGTACCATCTCAGGTGCATGCGGGGTTGAGGGGCTGAGGGGAAAGCCGATCCGTCAGGTCAGTAGGGCTTCGGTATACGCTAGCTCAACAATGTTCAGGTCCCTGTCGTTGTCTTCAATTGTATTGCCAGCTAACCTTCCTATTTGGTACTTTACCGAGCATCCACTGATTCCCGAACTGTTACGCCCACTGCGATTTCCCGAGAGATCCTGAGTCGTTCGCCGAATATATGCGTGTGATTTTGGGATCGAGATATAAAATGACGGACGTGGCGTGTTACCCCAATGGTTAGAAAGGACACAGATATCTTCCGCCAAATATTATTTCCTGTTTCTAAAAAATGACACCAGCAATCACATACATGAAAGGGTAAAGTATGCAGGAAGTCAATATACTACGGACGCTAATGAATCTCCGCAGAGTCGCACTGGTGACCGGTGCTGCATCCGGAATCGGTCGAGCGATCGCCCATACCTTCGTCAAGGAAGGGTGTACGCGTCTTCTACTGGGCGACATCAACAAGAAAGATCTCGACCTCGTGGCGAAAGAGCTGAAAGCGCTCGATTCCTCCGTACAGACCGTCGTTAAGAAGGTCGATATCTCTTCCGAAACAGAAGTGCAAGCGTTCATCGACGCCGGTGTGAAAGCTTTTGGGGGAATCCACTACGCGGTCAACAACGTGGGAATCACCTGTAATCCCCGTGCGAGGACCCACGAGCTCGAAACATCCTCCTTTGACCCGTTGGTTGCCGTAAACCTGAAGGGGACATGGCTTTGCCAACGAGCTCAGATCAGGCAGATGTTGAAGCAAGATACAGAGCTTGTGCCGAGGTGAGAGGCTGCCGATAGTTCATAACACTGTCTGGATACTGATATCTTCATAGAACTGGTGCGCCACCACAACGAGGCTCCATCGTCAATGTATCCTCGCTATTTGCTATCATGTCACATCCGACATCTGGCGGAGTAAGTGAAGTATCGTCAGTTTCCACAATTTAGGACTTTCTAATGAATTTCTTTTTTGAAGTACGGTGCTACAAAGGCCGGGGTCCTCGGCATGACCAAGACGGATGCCATCGCATATGCGACCGACGGGATTCGTGTCAACTGTGTTTTGCCGGGTTGGGTCCAGACTCCAAGTAAGTGACTTCATGCATGACCAGGTCGGCGCAAGCTAAAGGATATACAGCGTCTGTGGAGTCTGAACGACGTGGGGCCAATTATGCTCCGGTTATCAACACCATCCCGGTCAAACGGTGGGGCATTCCTGAAGAGATTGCGGAGGCATGCGTTTTCCTGGCGGGTGAGAAAGCGAGCTTGATCACTGGCGCTGATCTAGTCGTGGATGGTGGTAAACGCGTTTCGACTTGGGTGGACTAGTGACTTGCTTTGTAAACTTAGGGGTCAAAAGTCTGACTACACCCGCCATTTCGGCAAAAAATACAATGAATTCAAACTCGATTTTCTCAACCAATTTAAATAATATTAATCTATAAATTGATTATATAGATTCTCTATATCAATACTTTATATATCAGCCGCGTGCCAGGTGTACAGTCTGAAGTCTATATAATATAGAGCGAATAAGGCGGTCTATTTGCTCCTGAGAAATAGCCTACCAAGCAGCTTAAATACTCTCTCTAAATTGTGTCTAATCAATCTGTAATCTACTGCTTAGAAAGAGCTCTGAATAGAGTTCTAAAAGTTTCTTTTTAAGCAGATTCCAGAGATATTTAATAGAATTTAAATTAGACAAGTATACATATTAATCCGGTATCTAAATTCTATATCTTTCAAATCAGTCCTGTGTTTTATAGGAAATATAAATCTTTATATTATTTTATTAAAATATAGAGCCAGACTTATAGATTAGTAGAAGCCCCTTTTCTAGATAGATAAAATAGGATTTAATAGAGTATCTATCTCAAGACAATAATTTATTCTATTTTAGAATAACTAATTCAGATCGACTATCAATCTATATAGTATCCTAAACTATTTAAGAAATATCTTTTCTATAGTTTGTTAGATTAACTAGATCTTTTCTATATACTTTATTAGAAAAGCGGAATATATATTGAGTTAAATTATTCGACTTTTGTTAGATAGAATATTTGTCCGAAAATATTATTTTAGATAAATAGATAGAATTGGTCTATATACACGCGAATTAAAGATATTTTTTAGCTATATTAGATCTTAGAGATATATACTTCTTAGTCTTCTATTTTTTTAAATAAAAAGTTCTAAGTACACGCTTAATAATAGAGTAAAAGATTAAAAAACTACTACTAGTAATCAGGATCTTATAGTCTATCTTAAATCTCCGGCAGATAAATAGATATATATAGTACTTTTCAGTAAAAGTAAACTTCTAAGATCTGCCCTTTCTAGATTTACTTTTCAAAATATAATAATACTGAAAGTATTTTTTAGTTGAGTAAATAGTAGAGCAACAGATATTAAATTATTTTGTAAGTTAAGTAGATAATATATTATTCTCTAAATAAGATATAATTGCCGTGCGTATCTCAGTAGAAAGCTCTTGATTCAATTTTCTATTTCTACTAATTTCGGTTCCAAAAGACCTCATAATGATAGCATAGTAGATAGTTGAAGAAAGTACAGTTTTTTGACGCGTCGGCGGAAAGGCGCTAGTGTAGTCAGACTTTTGACCCCCATGTACCAAAGTTGTTTCTAGAGTAGGACTTCTCCTGCAAGCCTTGTTCAATAAAGACGGGAATGGTATACCTACGGCCATGCATGTACGTTCGTGTGGTACTTTTACTTCAGATCCGAAGGAATGGTAATGAAGGGAGTGACTGGGGGGTCAGTCTCAACTAGAAATCGCTGCTACCACGTACATGGAGGTTTGTAAAAGGAGGGTCCACGGGTTGAGAATGGGCATGATTCTAATGATGAAAATTCACTCCGGCTAGATAGAAAGTGGCAGAAACGCAATACAGACTTGAGTGGGTAGTTTGACACAGCATATCAAAGAGGGAACTTTGGATTTTTCTCACACGCTAGCTCAGAGGTGTTAAGCTCTTCGTCATGTTCAAATTCCTCTGGCAGGAGAATGTACTTCCTACATGTATATTGGCCTATCGAGAGCCGCGACACAGCCGTAAGCGTTAGAAGCATTTCTCTAGAATGGCCATAACCTGTTCCTCGGTGGTGATAGGAATGGGGTTGGTCCTGCACATAGCGTCCTTCAAGCTATTTTTTGCAATGGACCGCAGCTGATCCTCTCCTATTCTATATCTCCTCAAGCTGCGCGGCAGCTCAAGCTCGCAGATAATAGCATCCAACAGATCCCCAAGATCACTTGAACCTGGAGAGAGCGAATGTTTTCGCAGGACCTCGGACACCACTGTGTCCTCCCACATTATAGCGAAGAGCTTGGCCTGCCTTTCGTAGTTTGCCGAATAGTTATACTTCAGCACTGCGGGGAGCAGGATACAGCTGGTTTCTGTGACGGCAGTCAATGTCTGTAGAAGTCATCTCACGCATGATATGGACTGACCTGCATGTGGCACTCCAAAGGGGCCAAGTTGATGTCCAATGCCGTGAGATGCGCCTAGCAGTGGAAATCAGGATCTGACACGTGTACACTTGGTGTGTGGGTCATGGGAGGTAGAATTTGATTTACCTAGAGGCGTTTGGTAAACACATAGTCCCTTCATACTCTCACATGCCCCGCGCTGAGCGGCAAGGCGAGCGTCGAGATCTTTAGGGTCCTTCGCGGTGCGTAGCAATGCAGGTATCAAGAGTTTCAGCCCGGCTAATGCTGTATCAGACGCCTCGGTAGTAACCTCTTTTGCACAAAAGCTTTCAACACAATGATCAATGGCCCTCATGCCGGTTGAAAGCCATACTTGTTGAGGGACACCCAGAGTCAAAACCGGGTCCAGGACAATCACGCGAGGCCCTGACAGTGCAGGATCAACAAAAAGCTGCTTGAGCTTAGTGAGATCGTTAGTAGCCCCACCAACATGGTTATACTCTCCGCCCGATAAAGTCGTCGAGACAGTTACTATCGGTATTGCTGACGGCTTTAAGCCTAGCTCTGAGCTCAACACTCCAGGGCAGCTTGAACCATCCGCGCGTGTAAGACGCTCGTGGCTCATTCTGAATAAATCGTCCATTGTTTGCATGGTGTCCACCTCATTTGAAACAGCCTAGGTAACTTTGAGGTAAGCAGAGAGAGGTTTGGGTAAGGTAACTTACGAAAACTGCAGCCTTTGCTCCGTCGATAATACTACCGCCCCCAATGGTAATCACAGAGTCTGCCCCGGATTGTTCGATCTCTTTGCTGATTTCCAGAACTTCAGAATACCAGGTATGGGGCTTCATGCCTCTATGGATCCCTGCGATGTGAGCGCTCGACAGTGCCTTGCTGATCCTGTCAACCGCATCGGTGGTGCTACTCATGGAGCGGGAGATGATGAGGAAAGGCCGTGAACAGCCCAGTGTTCTGGAGATGTGGTTGTCACACGCTTCATCGTATGGAATGTTCCATGTAACGATTGGCAGTGCTTCATCGCACCGAAATGGTTGAACAATTTCGTTGCGTGTCATTGCGCCACCAATCCTTGATCCGGAGGGCCAGTGGCTGCGTATGTGGACTATGGCAACATTTTCATATTTATCCGATCGCAGTTTATGCTACGTATTCCGACTCCAAAACGCTCCCTTGAAATTTATGATTTCTGGGTTTTGAATGCCGAGTGTCCTTCCTGAAACTACCGCTTTCAAACTATGCCGGGGTCTTTCGCTAGGCATTCTCCGAGCCCGCAGTCTTTCTCCAAATTTACTCGGCTTAAATACATCAAACATTGGCCAATGATTGGTGGCATCCGCTGGTCATGACTGTGGCTCGTGAATCAATATCTTGTGGAGTGAGGGGACAAGGTTCAGCGATATGCCGAGTCGGCAAACGTTGGTAGGTAAATATATCCCGGTACCGTTATCGTCGCGGCTATGCCTTCAAATTGTGGTTGCAATATTTCCTAAACAGCATCTGTACATCTAACACTGGTGTATTAAAGTAGCTAGCGAGACGGAGCTGACTACCGGCTGTCTAAGGATCTAGAAACCACCTCAAGTTACCCTCATCATTGTACACCATGGGCTCTGTTGATATGGCAGAAGATAAGCCTGCCCTACCCGATTTTGAACAACTCCCTGGATTGTACGGTTGGCCACGGGAAAACTCTAATGGTTACCAAATCAAAGAGCAGCCATGTGGAACCGAGCGGCCGCTTCGTGTCTTATCCTTAGGAGCCGGTGTCTCGGGTATCAACCTGGCTAGATTTCTCCCAGAAACAGTGAACAACCTCAGCCTTACTATCTTTGAAAAGAACCCCGAAGTAGGCGGGACATGGCTGGAAAATAAGTATCCCGGTGTTGCGTGCGACGTGCCTTCCAACAACTATCAGGTATGACCGGGTGATTTTGTATCCAACTATCTGGTCTCCTTCGCTGACCAAGAACCTCAGTTTACGTGGGCACGAAAGCCAGAATGGAGGCATTTCTATTCCTACGGAGAGGATATCTTGCAGTATCTCATCGATGTTGTCGATAGATTCGACCTACGCAAATATTTCAAGTTTGAACATGAAGTGGTCTACGCGTGCTGGGCTGAGGACAAGGGTGTCTGGCAAATCAGCGTCAAGAACCTGAGAACAGGAATGATCTCTGTGGAGGAGGCTGAAGTGTTTATCAACAATGGGGGCTTTTTGAAGTACGTCATTCCGCATGCTGACCCCCGAATGGCAGGAGCCAATATTAAACGAGAGACCAGTTCCTGGAGGTGGCCGGACATCGACGGCCTACATGACTTCAAAGGCGTTCTTACGCATTCAGCGCAATACGACACCTCTATTGATTACAGGGGAAAGAAAGTCGCCGTCATTGGGTCGGGCAGTAGTGGGGTGCAGATTACACCGAATATCGCCCCGGACGTGGAAAAGCTCTATACATGGATCCGGTCTCCTACATGGGTGACAGCCGGTTTCGCGCAACAGTATGCCGGGCCGAACGGGTCCAACTTTGAATGTAAGGGGGGATTGTACTAACTGTCAGATCCGCCAATCCAATGCTGACAGCAATACAGATTCGGAAGAGCAAAAGAAACGGTGGCGCCAAAACCCACTGGAGCTGCAGCGGTACAGCAAGAATATCGAAGACGAGTTGAATTTGCGCTTCAGATTCATTCTCAATGGGACACCGGAAGCCAGCCAGGCCAGGCGTTTTGCAACTAAGCAGATGAGGGAAAAGCTCGGGGACCGATCCGACATTGCGGACAAGATTATTCCTACGGATTTTGGTGTCGGTTGCAGACGCCCTACTGTCAGTAACCATCATGAACATCCTTCTCGAAAAAGACAGCTCCGTATTTGTAACACAGCTGACAGCCAGCACTGACATCAGCCCGGAAATGGATTCCTCGAGTCTCTTACCCGTGAAAATGTCCATGTTTTCACCCAGATGATGAAGAAGATCACCCCGGAAGGATTCATCGACCATGAAGGCAAGGAACACAAGGTTGACATCATCATTTGTGCGACTGGGTATGCTGACCCATGACCCCCTTCGAATTATTTACCGTCTAATCTTTGTGACAGGTTCGATACGTCCTTCATCCCTCGCTTCCCAATTGTGGCGCATGGAAGTAACCTGCAAGATGTGTTTCGAGAGAGACTGATATCCTACCTCTCCATCGCCATCCCAGCATGTAAGAGACAAAGTGGTTGTCCACGTACAACGTCGGAAATATGGCTAACAGCTCCCTCAGTTCCAAACTACTTCACCATCGCGGGACCCTACGGCCCATTCGGCCACGGCTCCTACATGCCCGTGAGCGAGCTGCTGGTCAAAAACATTACCACTATCGTCAAGAAGATGCAAAAAGAGAACATCAAAGCCGTCACTCCGCGCTCAGATGTATGCGAAAAGTTTGCAGAGCACGCAGATCTATACATCCAGCGCACGGCATGGAGTGGCCCCTGTTCCAGTTGGTTCAAGAACGGGAACAAGAATGGCCGGCTAGCCATGTGGCCCGGCTCCCGGTTGCTCTATTTTGATGTCATGAAAGAGCCCCGGTTTGAAGATTATCATATTGACTATTGGAGTGGCAATCCGTTTGAGTTCCTGGGGAATGGATTTTCGGCGGTCGAGTTCTCTGGCGGGGATATCTCTTATTATCTGGGCACTGATGAAAATCCTGGAGGTCTCCTCCCCGAAGGGCTTTCGAATGGCAGGGTTTGATGTGTTCTTACTAGAGGGGATTCAATATTAGAAGCTTAGAAGCTATACATGCAAGAACATTTGTTTTACCTTTTTTGCCCATGCCTAAACATATCGGAGGTGCGATAGAGTAGTAAGAGACAGTCGCATAAGATGTCGAAGGATGGCTGGTTGAGGAAACGGTATCTACGCGTTGGTCATATTTGTTGGGCGTGACGAGGAATATATAACCACCGGACTGCGGATAGCGTACATGGAGTGGCACTCTCACGGTGCAAGTCATCTATGCTCAACCCTACACCAATCACTTGCTTAGGCAGAAATGATGCCTGTGGCAGTGTGATACCACATCCTCCATTCCAGATGTAGTCTAAACTTACAGCCCGCGGCCGGAATAGAGCCTGACAGCCTCCCAAGAGTCAGTATGGGCTCACTCGAGGACCTGGCTACAAACGCATTGCTCATTAGAGGTGCTTACTCTACTCTAACAGTTTCTTGGTGTTGCAAGCACAATTGACTTTGTTGATTTAGTTCAGTTGATCTACCATTGGGATAAAACGTTTCAAATGGAAGCCGTATTCCTTTTTACCCTGGTACATTCAATGCTTCTGAGTTCCCCGTACGCTCCCTATCTGGGTACGACCTTACGGGTCGGCTCAATGGTGATATTCTTGTTTGACCAAGCTTGTAATTGAAAGAAGACATCTTATTCCCACTGCACTAGACAGGCGTTTCTTGCGCAGTCAGATCATACGGCAGGTCTTGCTGCACTTTGCGTGCCTGCCTCTGAGCTCTTTCTGATTTGCCGAGAATGGCGGTGCCCAACTCCCCAACGGGTAAAGCGATGGGAAAATCGACTGCGTCAAAGATTTGTGTGACAAAAAGGTAACTAACCGGTATGCAAAGGACGAAGGTCAATGCACCGGCCGCCTCAGTAAGAATTAGCCACACAAAGATCATTCCAGCAAGGGTAGGGTGGGGTCAGTGGTATACAATTTGTAGCTTCGCTGCTAAAGCGTCATGGCCCAATGCGAGATGAAAGTAAACACCACAGAAAAAGCCTACATCAATGACGAGCATGAACAGACCAACCAGTAGGCACAAGTTAGTACGCAAAGCGCAAATCGTATAAATAAACGTCAGAACGCCGAGGAACACGTAGAAAAATGCTTCCAGTCAACAGTCAGAATTGCTTGGATATAAAAAGGGTGTGGACGAACACCCACCAACGGTAGAATAGAACATGGGCGTTGCTTGACCTTCGAGGCTGTTGCCCGTAGGAGAGTAATTGGTGCCGACTCCAAAGAAAGGCATGAGCGATGCCCCATTCACGAGCCAGAACGATCCTGTTGGTTATCACGTATCAGTTCCGCAAGCCATGACCCCAGCACCGCTCTTCTGGCTACTATTTACCGTATGTGAAGAACAGGGCACATGGGTAGGTGTTCCCTATGATCCATTCGCCAATAGCGCCAAGGTACTGCACAAACCCGCCAAAAATGATGTATACGGGGCTGGCGAAATCTGCTCAGTTCCACGCAAACTGACACCGTCACTACAGCATTACTCACAGAATGGCACCACCGTTCCCACCAGCACCCCTCCAGCCCATCTGAATGCAGGACATTGGAAGAGCAGCGATGAGGAATCCCATCAGAGCAATTGGAGTAGGGTTTCCAAAAGTCTTGTGAAGCTGACCTTTGTGAGAGGTTTTGGGGTTCAGGTAGAGTTTCTCGAATTCAGCACGGGAAATCGGGAGAAAGACGCTATTGGTTGTTTCAATATGGCGCAGAGCAGTCGAGGTAGCCTCGCCAGAGGGCTCAGAAATTTTGTCCGAATCCATTTTGTCGATAGAATGGGCTAGTCATGAGGACCAAGTTTGGTGCAATGAGGAGCGGGCAGGCGGCTCAACTTTATATATTCCCGATCCCACAGATTATACTTTCAAGGAGATGATGTTTACCGACGCTAAAAACAAGCCACCATTTCTGTTCTTTGGTATTCCCTGCATAAGGAGTGCCAAATAAAAGCCGACGCCGGATTGCCTCTCCGTAAATGGAAACCATGGATATGTTTGGGGCTCGGTCATGCCCGATCTGATACATGGAATTCTCGGCTACGTCAGGCCCCTATACCGCAGCACAATGAGCCTGTTGCCACCGCTATTCATTTTCATTATCAAGCTATACGCGAAAATATCTCTGGATGAAGCTGATTTCATTCGTGACCAGGAAAATACACTTCAGTATAAATCTAACACCTATGAAAGCTCTGTCTTCAGTACCTCAATCACCTCTCGGTTAAACATCTTCCCTGACTCGAGTATTCCATCCAGCACCGCGAACGAATGAGGAGCCCCACGCACACGCTTAAAACGAACTCGACAGCCAGCAGCCTCCAGCTTTGCTACGTATGCCTCCCCTTCATCGCGCAAAGGGTCCATTTCGGCCGTGTACACCAGTGCTGGCGCCAGATCCACAAAACTGGGTGCCAAAATAGGAGAAATTCTCCAATCCTGTCATACTTCTCAGATACGATCCGTGACTCGCAAACTGGGTGGCAACTCACATCTGGTTGCCTTTGCTGGCCCAAATGCCCCACAAACTGGCGGTAGCAGTGTTGCATCCGGTGTTGTGTCATCCCGGCACTGAACTGCATCTCCCGATAGGACTCATAGGGGCAAGACTCCGAATCAAAATTGCCATCGCGGGTGAAAGCATTATGCAAGTCACAGATTGGAACACACAACACCTGCAGGCGTAAAGGAATTTGGTTGTCTCTGCAAAGATGTGCGACAACGGCTGAGATATGGCCCCCTGCAGACACTCCACCGACGGCGAATCGCATAGGATCGAGATTCAATTCGTCCAGCTTCTCCCGTCGGATCTGAAAATTCAATTAGTCGAGTGAGATTTGATGCTATACTCATCGTGCATCTACTGACGTACCCACTGAAACGCTGCCCAGCAGTCCTCTATGGGAACAGGATACGGATGCTCAGGGGCTAGTCTGTAATCCACGTCGAACACAACCAGATCACCGTTGAGGCCATCTACCAGCTGTTTGCAGTACCCATGGTCGCTCGAAAGCCCCCCGACGATCCAACAGCCGCCATGGAAATTGACAAATGCTGCTCTCGGCCTTGGGAGTCCCGTACTATCCATGACGGGAGCAGGCTCAAAGATCCGGATCGTGATCTCGCCTCCTCGCACGGGGCATTTTTGTTCTGTAATTCGAAAAACATCGGGTCCTGTGGCGCGGCCGTATGTGATGGTATATTTGGAGGGGTTGGCTCGAAACTCGTCGATGGGTACTTCGTCCCAGTGAAGGCGTCCCACATTGTATTTCTGGTAGTAATCAACGAAGACCGGGTCAAACCGGTCGATTAACTCGGGGGGGATGCCATTGTGAAGAGGCGGAATATGGGCCAGCGGTTGGAAGTCATGCAAAGCCCTGTCACCTTGGCCTGTTTCCATGGTGAAGAAAGAATGATGTTCCGTATTGCTGAAGTGCTGTCGATTGGTGACATTGTTTATCATCATATAGCGTTCAATGGTACACGTCAGCTGCTTACATTACAGTGGCAACTCAATTGGGCATTTGGTGTATCTGCGAGGACGGAGTACGAAATGTTCGGGGTATTGGCTCGGCCTTTTCTCTTGGCCCGGGATTTTCTGCAAGACAAGAAGGTAATCGGATTACCGACGTGACTGCCGCACATCCAATGCTGACCCTAATGAAGACTCTTCCGTTTCTATACCGTTCTAATATTAGGGTCAACATTTGGCAGCCATCAGAGGTAGTCATAGAATTGGTAGCCTCAGCCGTGGCAATTAGAAGATTCTCCGGGATACTCTCCTAACGGTTGTGTTCGGCTTTGTAGCAGGCATTTATAAGGAGCCCCTCGGCTTCATTTCGCCAACAGTACCCCCTGCTCTGCCTACACCTAGTACCACCACTTGATTGTTATCACGATGGAAGTCAAATCTCGTTGGAAGATTGAAGTCCCCAACGCCCACCTGGCCACCCTGGTCTTCAAATCCCCCACTCACCCCATCTCCAAAACAAAGCCATGTTTCATCGACGCCGCCCGACCCGATACCCATTTTCTCACCCACGATGATTTCCGACTTTGGAGCCAACGCTTTGCGGTCGGTCTGCGTAAGTCGGGCATCAAGACCGGCGACCGAATCCTGTTTTTCTCTGGAAACAATCTGTTCTTCCCCGTCGTGTACATGGGGATTCTCATGGCCGGTGGTGTTTTCACCGGTGCAAACCCGGCGTACATCCCACGGGAGCTGGCCTACCAGTTGAAAGACAGCGGAGCAACGTACCTGATCTGTGCGGAAAAGAGCATCGAGACCGGTGTGCAAGCCGCCAAGATGGCGGGACTCGGCCCCCACCAGGTCTTTCTATTCAATGACGCATTCTACGCAGCGAAGGAGCCGGTCGATTTCTCCAGCCCAGACTATCGGTATTGGGGAGAGTTGATCGGGGAGGAGGAGGAAGGCCGGCGGTTCGCCTGGGACGAGCTCTCCACCGCGGAATTGGCCAACAGGACCTTGGCCTTGAACTACTCGAGCGGCACCACGGGCGTCCCAAAGGGTGTGGAGCTGAGTCACAAGAACATCATCGCCAATATCTTGCAGTACAACTTCCTGTTCTACCTCCAGAACGACCACCGGGAGCGCATCGCGCGGGGGAAATGGCTCTGCCTACTGCCCATGTACCACGCGATGGCGCAGAACATGTTCATAAGCATTGCGTTGATGCGCGGCGTGCCCGTGTATATCATGGACAAGTATGATTTTGTCAAGTTTTTGCAGGCGATTGAACGGTTTCGCATCTCTGACCTCACCTTGGTGCCTCCAATCGTTGTGTCCATGGTGAAGCGCCCCGAAACCAAACGGCACGATTTGAGCAGTGTGGAAACCATTTTCTGTGGGGCGGCGCCGCTTGGAAGGGAGATTTCCGAGAAGGCGGAAGCCCTGTGGCCGGAGGGAAAGGTCAATATCAAGCAAGGCTGGGGCATGACCGAGTACGTACACCACCCGCACGGAAAAAGCGATTGTGATTGATACGACGGCTGACCGATCTCACGTATAGAACCACTTCGATTGTCATGGCATGGCACCCTCTAGATTGGTCGGATTCGGCATGCGTGGGCGAGCTCGTTCCCAACTGCGAGGCCAAGGTGATGGCTGAAGATGAGGTCACCGAGCTGGGACGCAATCAACGAGGCGAGCTCTGGGTCCGCGGGCCCAACGTTATGAAAGGGTATTGGCGCAATCCTACCGCAACCAGAGATACTTTGACAACCGATGGCTGGCTAAAGTCGGGAGATATTGGCTATGTTGACAATCAGGGGAAGTGGTATATCGTGGATCGCAAAAAGGTCCGTATATTGGGCTGTTGCCAGTTGAATCTCCGATTGAATTCGTCTATGTTAACCTGCTCCAGGAGTTGATCAAAGTAAAGGGCAACCAAGTTGCACCAGCGGAGCTGGAAGCTCTACTCTTGGAGCACCCCGCTGTGGCCGACGTGGCGGTGATTGGGGTTCCATTGTAAGCTACCTGCTCCAGCACATGACGTGCACAATGAGATGACTGATAACTGACCGGGCATTAGCAACGATGACGAACGACCCCGAGCGTATGTTGTTTTGAAAAAAGAGATGACTGCCACTGCCGATGAGATCGCTACCTTCATCAACTCCAAGGTTTCTTACATTAAGCGTGTTTCAGGAGGAGTTGTGTTCCTCGATGCGATTCCCAAGAATCCATCGGGCAAAATTCTGCGAAACGTTATGCGAGATCATGCGAGATCCGAGGTTCTTAAAGCTGGGCCCAACTTATGATCAACTTCGCCGTATGTCTTGCCTGGAAATTGTATCATTATTTACAACAGTCGAACAGCGGACGATGTACGGGTTTTACTTGCTGAGTACGAGACAGTTAGATGTTTATACGTACTGTCCACAACCTTACTCTCACGGATTAATACTAAAATGGACATAAAATTTGATTACATCTCAAGCGTGTACCCCTGTTCTCTCGTACAGCATACCCCCCACTCTCTTCCCAACAACAGAAGTTGTTAGTGTGGTGGGTTCTAGTTAGGGCTACATCGAATCCGGCTGAACAATCCTTGCAGCATGCAGAGTATATGTCCACCTGACCAGTAGTTAGAAAACCTTCAACCCAATCAATCGTACATCGACTAATTGCTGTTGATGCTAAGTAGGCAACAGACCACATTTCTCCATTGATCCTACAATGCGCCGCACCTGTTTCAGTGAATGGAACCCAACCATAGGGACAACCCCGATACTGATACATTTTGAAGTAATATACACGGCCAGCGGATCAACAACGAAGAGGCATCCTCCAATGTTCACAGCGCTTGCTCAAAGTCCAGACGGTATTTGACGTCGTCATACTTGCGCACCTCCCATTCAATGTTTCCACTTGTATATTCAACACAGACATTCACCAAGATATGGCCCAAATGATCGCAGCTGTATTGTCCCTTGAATATGATAAAACCGCGCTCTTCCACCTGACAACAGCCTGCTCTATTCATCGCCTGTATCCACCCATATGTCGGGAAATATCCAAGTAGTGCGAATCGCAGGCTTAGGGACAGTATTCCTCAGGAAGCTAGAGGGATCAATAGCGGACTTCTGTGGAATTGTTCTACCGCCATTCGGTTTGGAATTAGCACTCGACAATTTCGAGGATACCGGGCAATGAATCAAAGGCGTGCGGTCAGGAGACTGACTGCACACAGCTTTCTTCCCTGGGATGAGGCACAATGCTTACTGTCACAGGTTCAATCCACTATTTTAGCATGTCTGATCATGGCCTAGCGAATGAATGGAATGAAGATCCTCTTTTGTGTGGGGAGGTGGTGGGTTCCTCTTTATACATGAACCGAAATATTCCTGGCATAATTTATGTAATTATTGAAATACTCGGCTCGTTGCCGGCGAGAGTAACCGGTAAGGTTGGTATGCCCCGGTATTTTTCGAGGGTTTATGCCGAAAGCCTAAAAGTACACATCCGCGATTTCCAAGTGCAGGGAAACGCAACAAGCTCTCGTTATTAATCAAAGTTTTACCATTACCTGCTGGGATTTTCCGTGTGGCTTCTGGAGTTAGTTAATTCATCGGTCTTTTCTCCGGTATCGGGAAATTTTGGCTCAACTTAATTATTCCACAGGGGGAGTTTTGAGACCGTTGTTTCATTTGCCTCACGTTCATGGAAATGGATGGTATTCCCTGCCTACCTACGGCAAGCCAATGCTGCCAGTCCGTATTTATTCATTTTCCTCTAGATTTTGGTTGGATATACTCACTGCTTTGTTGACCGCTTTGGTCGCTTAGTCAGGGCCCGAAAGTCTAAACAGCCAACTTATGTTACTTGGGGGTTCAACCCCAGAATTCTCTACAGGCTTAGTATAGATACTTAGTAATATTTTATTATTTTAACAACTTTTTTATATTAAGAGATATCATTTTTAAATTCTAGATCTAGAGATATCAAGATTATATAAATATATATATATCTATAAAAAATCTATAAAAAAGATATTGAGTAATTTTAACGGTTAAAAATATATATTTTATATATATGTAGAGAAGATATATATATCGTCACATAGATTTAATTTTCACTAGAATATTTCCTATACTTAAGCTTTAGACTTAGATTTTTTTAAATTTTTTTAATAGAATAGATAGATTACTATATATATAGTCTATATATAAAATTTAACATCAATATCTTTTGATATAAAAAGATTATTAAAGTAATAAAATATCACTAAGCACTTTTACTAAATCGATATAGAATTCTAGGATTAAACCCCCAAGGAACTTTGCTATTTAGACTTCCGGGACTTATTAAGCAAAAATATTCTGCCGGCAGAAAACATCCCGAAAATCCGCAAAATAAATAAATGCGGACTGGCAGCATTGGCTTGCCGTAGCCTACCGTAGTAACCCGATGGATCTGATGCACATATCAAACGCCCTCGTTGAAGAGCCAACCACACATCTGATGACGGTTTTCCTGGAGTGACCCTCGGGATTGTCTGTACTTGATGCCAACACAACAGCTGCATCGATCGCCCCGGAGACGTTTTGGTTTATTCCTAGGAAAGCGCTGCCACATAATTGGTACCCTAGACGAGGGATCCATCAT
>NW_019170188.1:0-42668 GCF_001792695.1 Aspergillus bombycis | reverse complement strand
CTTAGAACCGTAAGAGTTATCGTTGTCGTTATCACGACGGCTGGAACCATAGCTATCATTCTTAGACCCATAAGAGTCGTTCTTTGATCCGTAAGAGTCGTTAGAGGAGCCATAGCTGTCCTTCTTAGAACCGTAAGAGTTATCGTTGTCGTTGTCACGACGGCTGGAGCCATAGCTGTCATTCTTAGAGCCGTAGGAGTCGTTAGAAGAGCCGTAACTATCCTTCTTAGACCCATAAGAGTTATCATTGTCGCTGTCACGACCGCTAGAGCCATAAGAGCCACTGGAAGAGCTGTGGTCCTTCTTGGAACCATAGGAATCGCCAGAGGATCCATAACTGTTGTCATTCTTGGAGCCATATGAGCCACTGGAGGAGCCATAGTTGTCCTTCTTTGAGCCGTAGGAGTCATTGTCGTTGTCACGGCTGGAGCCGTAGCTATCCTGCTTTGAGCCGTAGCTGTTTCCAGAGGATCCGTAGGAGTCGTTGTCCTTGCGGTTGCCGGAACCGTAAGAATCGTTGGAAGAACCGTAGTTGTCCCGGTTGGACGAGCCGTAGGAGTCGTTTGCTCCAGAACGGCTGGAGGAGTTGTAGGAATCAGAACCGCCGTAGCCAGAGTTTCCCGAGCGGTTGGAGGACTATGTGATTGTTAATAGGATGTCCGTGTTTGGGCAGGCTTCGTATCTTACTCCGTAGCTGTCGTTCTTTGACTGTAACGTGTGATGGTTAGTTATTGTGAAATACACCAATTGGGTGCGATGGTAGACATACACCATACGAATCATTTCCTACACCGGAGGACTGAGAGATGTTAGTGCTGAGAAGGCTTGATCGAAGTGTCAACAGGGGGGTATCATACGCCGTAGGAGTCATTGCCCTGGCGAGACTAGGAAGCATTAGCAATGTTTGAGAATATGGGGGATAATGAGCAATCGAAACGGGCAAGACCTACGCCATAGCTATCATTTCCACCAGAGCGGCTGGAGCTCTGAAAGGCAATTCATGTCAGTGTCCGTCTATACAATTCGAAGACGTGTGTACAATGAACATACATAGTCATTGTCACGGTTGTTGTAAGACATTGTTTATGACTTGTGTGGAGAGGTTTGATGAGATAGAAACAATTGGAATGCAATTGAGACAATGTCTAGATACTAATAGAAGAGGAATATCAAGGCAAGATGAAAACAGAGGCAAGACAAAGCCATCATGGCCAATATTTATATCGCAATCAGGGGGCATGAGGGGCAGCTCCATGTCGCTACCGGGCTTCCTCATCCAGGCAGCGATTTCCGGAGATCCCGCTCATACCTTTCAGCTCATGAGGGGCAGAAGGAAAGCGGCAATCACGCTATGAACCCATCCACAAATGAGCAGATGTGGAGTGGGCACGATCCCATCTCAGCCGATCGAACGGTGTGGCAAAGTACGGCTGAGATGAATGCGATTGGCTTCTCTTGGCACGGGTCAGGGGTCTGGTCCCATCGCCAAATTACTAGTTGACCCAGAAGTCAAGCCACAGTGGCCCGCCGATTGACTGCGTGATTTCATGGGGACTGTGGCGCAGCCCCCTTTAGGTTCGATGGAGTCATAGACTTGCTTCCACTCTGGGTTTCCTGCAGTAAACACGAACTTAACCTCTCTTTCATGCGAGATTTAGAAACTTTATCTCGGTGTCTGGCAAATTGCACCATCCCAGTTGCACTGGCCCATTGCATTATCACACGATCTCTGTCCATACCTCTATTCCCCACTTGGTCGGTGGGAGGCAGCAAAGACTCAGACATCCAGACCATTTGGACCCGGGAGTCGCTAACCTGGTTTTTGCCGCCATACCCATTCTCAACCATCAAAACACTAGAATTTGAGTTTCTTACGGATGCCTATGACCCCTCCTTGTTCATCTCGCTTGCGGAGACTGTGCTCACGTCGTCTCTGACTGGCCCGGATGCTATGACGTACAAATAAAATGACACTGGCTAGCTTTGAACATGTGTGTGCACAATACTTACCACTCGGACTGTATTTAGACCTGGTCTCCAGAGACTCGTTCATTGAAAGGGCTGCAATGGAATTTTTAGATCATTCGCAGTGCCCGAGTAACTATGCGCGCCCTTATCTGATCAACTTGGCTATGACAACTTCAGCTCAATTGCAAGCCATACGCTAATGAAAGCCAAGTTTTCATGAATAAGACGTCGATTGGGCAATCGAAAGTGAGCTGAGACATATGCAGGCGGAGATAATCTCCCAACTCTCATCCATGTGGTTGATTCCTCGCGTGGATACCCGGTAGCGAACCCCACAGTCAGTTAAACTGCTATCTTAGGTCACCGCTCAGCCACACTACCTGAAGAATCGCTTCAACTCACCCTATGAACGTTTCACACATGCTATTTAGGATCTTTGCACTATGCACGGTTCGCTAGAGACCCCATGAGGAGCAGGAAGCTGCTCGCTCAGCTTATCAAAGGTCTAGAAAGACAATATCTCAACGACTGAGGTGTGTGACGTGTTTATATATTAATGTACTATCATAGTCTGATATCTCAGTACAAAAGGGCACCTAGTGTACCTTGGATTGGATCTCTAGTCTGCTCTATCCCAAGTCCTGGATGCCCTTAAAGCTCTAGATCAGGGATGGTTTCAACTTGATATAAACCAAGTTGAATGGCATCAAAGTTCGGATGTTCGCTACCTCGATGCTCGTATATTCCATGCAACTAAATAATGTTTTTTTTTTGGGTGACATTTTTGACTCGCTCTGTTAGTGGGTCTTTTACTAAAGGGACAAGATGCTAAATGCCGGAGAAAAGAATTCCATTCCGCCCTAAGTTATCACTGTCTACTTTGAGTATTTATGTATGTTGGAAATATATGCTGAGCATGGTTAATCGCGGGCCACTCCATATTAACGACACTAAATTTCCAGCTCGCTAAGACTCAAGTACTATTTCCTCGACAATATCCACCGGTTTACAAGGATACGAATCCTACAATCTAGACCTCCACACAAGGACAAGAAAATTAAGATGCAATGCCCATTAACGATGACACCATACATTATCAGCCAGTTCTATAGGGAAAAAAGCGACAATCATTCCACAGGTATCTGCAAGTTCCCATACCGTGGTGGGGTCAACGGTCGTATAGATAAAATTGCACAATCACTATGGGGATGGCATCATCAATGACAAGAAATGCGATCATTCAGGAAATTACATACAAAAGCCGCAGGATGAAGTTGGCATATATGCAAGGGACTATAACTTGTCATATATTTCGTTCGAAAAGGCCCCCGCTTGGCGTTTTGACAGCACTTGGACAAAACTTGAACATACACATAGAGCCATGAGCAACAAGGAAGACGAGGCCACAACTCGAAAAGCAGCAAAAGCTGTTGAAGAGAAATATGCAGATGTCACACTACGCATTATCGAAGACCATGGTGATGAATTCGGGCCCCTAAGTCCTGAGAAGGAGAAAACATTGCGCCGAAAGTTGTATTTCCATATTATGGTTTTGCTTTCTGCGATTAATATTGTACTGTTTGTGAGTTTATCTGCGATTGATTCAGAGATAAATTCTAATAATCGGCCTATAGATCGACAAGTCTACGCTTGGTTACGCAGCAATTCTCGGGCTTTTCGAGGAGACGGGCATTTCCAAAAAGCAGTACAACGATTTAAATACTGTGTTCTATATCGGTATGAGCGATTGCACTCACCTCTGCCATATGGGGGCGATTTCTGATATTAATTCAAGGCTACCTTGCCGCGCAATGGCCCGGACACTATCTAATGCAACGTCTACCCTTCGGAAAGTTTGTCAGTGTCATCGTCTTTCTATGGGCAGCTGTGATCTTCCTTCATTGCGTAGCCACTAAGTTCGCCGGCCTAGTAGTCCTCCGACTTGCCCTTGGTGCGGTGGAGGCGGTCATTGTACCCGCGATGGAAATGACTATCGGCATGTTCTTCAACCGTCAGGAACAATCATTCCTCCAGCCAATCCTCTGGGTAACTTGCCAAGGAGCCCCCATCGTGGCAGGTTTCATCGCATACGGTTTACTCTACAGCCATGGCGCAGTCCTTCCTTGGAAGCTTTTCATGATCGTCACCGGCGGAATTACCTTTGTCCTTTCTATCTGGGTTTGGTTCTGCTACCCGAGTAATCCAGCCGAAGCTCGGTTCCTGACTTTAGAAGAGAAAGTGCATGTTATCCGCCGAGTGCACGACTCCAGCCAGAGCTCGATCGAACAAAAGCGGTTCAAGAGGTCTCAGTTCGTCGAAACTCTGCGTGACCCTGTATCCTGGCTCTTCGCACTGCAGGCTTTCACACTGATGTACTCAAACAATCTCACCTATGGCCAACAGAATCTTCTCACGACTTCTCTCGGCGTTTCCCAACTAGGTTCCACGCTCGTCGCTGTGGCAGGGGGTAGCTTCGGTGTCGTACTTTGTATCGTCGCCACCTTCGTACTAAAATGGGTTCCAAAATATCTGGCGGTCCATGGGCTTTTCTGGTGTCTCCCTGCTATCGCTGGCGGAATCGGCATGGTAGCGATCCCCTGGGACAACAAACTCGCACTCTTAGCCTGTATGCTTCTCGCAGGACATACGTACGGTATCACCTATATCATCGCACTCGGCTGGACGACGTCTTCTGCAGCTGGATATACTAAGAAGCTCACACGCAACGTGATGTTCATGCTCGGCTACAGCGTCGGTAATCTCGTATCACCACAGATCTGGGTACCCAGTGCCGCACCTAGATACTACGGTGCATGGGTATCCATGATAGTGATTAGTTGGGCAGGGACGCCCGCTATCCTGTTTATCATCTGGTTTATTCTAGCGCGGCGAAACGAGGAACGAAGAAAGTGGATCGCGGAACTGAGTGACAGTGAGCGTGAGGAGGGCTGTGTGGAACAGTTGGATGAGAATGGGCAGATCATCCGAAGGAAAGTTGACCTTGCGATGCTGGATTGACTGATTTAGAGAATAAGTTCTTCATTTACCCTCTCTAAATCTAGATAGACTATGAGGGTAGTGACATCACAATGAATATCAAAATATATTGTTATCTTTGGGATCCGAAGTAATAATCCGAGTGTAGGTGGGGGAGTTTGGGGAGTATATTGCGATACACAGACAATTGGAGAGAACGAAAGAAAGGGAGCTTCAAGGGACACAGAGGGGGTTTGACGATAGAATGCATCGGTTGACCCGCCAGGCATCATAATAGCCTGGCTAGGATCATTACCACCACCACCGCCTGTCTCACAACTAAGCACTTGGGAGAACATGCTGACAAAACACACCTTGCCAAACAACCTGTACAACCCAAACAAGAAGCCAATGCCATGGAAATAAAGCTAGCTTAAGCTCTCAGTCGAATTGCCACTATTATATTTCTTGATGCCGTCTACGAGGCCCCTGATGTGCAGGAAGTGCCCAATACTAGTATCTCCTGTAAAAGCTCTCCGAAAAGGAGACCGGCCACATACCGGGCTCAGTTCAACAAACGACCCCGAGTTAACCTCTCAGAATACGCCGTCTGAGTTGACCCGTAACGAAGGCAAGGGGGACATTTTACGTGGCTTTTCTTCGGATGCAGAGTACTTACTGCCCGCTCACCTCCCTCGTCACGTCCAGCCCATCGGCTATCCCCATAATAGGTTTTTGCAGTCGTTTTGTGGTACACTATAAGATCATATTCCGGCAGTTAAGTCTCCCATAGGGTTCATCCGGCTACAACTCTCCGTTGTTCTCCAGCATGGAATTAGTCGGGGTGGAGTGCGCATACCCTGCAAGAGTGTAGCCATGGCTTGTATGTACTGTGAGCTGGTCCGGCGTGAGTCGGCTGTAGAACGTCAGTTCTTATCCTCCGAGAGATTACAGTGATACCAATCGTCTGTCCGTTGTTTGGTCCTGGTGCGAACCGACCGTTGAATGGTCTATATCTGTATGGTGTATCTTGTGGGGACTTGTACTGTATCAAAGTAACTTGAAATCTCTGGTACAGGTGGTCTGTCCATACAACGTTGTACGTATGTCATACCTGATGCAGGATATATGTGTGGGATACGTATGACTATTAGCGGGTGGGAGGGGTGGAAGAGCCTGTGTCTATTAGGCAAGGAGTGATGAGCAGGCGGTCAGTTATTGGCTTATGGTTTGGATGTCTAAATGCGAATGATAACATTATATTACTCATGAATGCCCAGGTATTGTACTAGGTCTTTCTGAAGGGAATGGGGACAATGAAACCATCTATCTATTCATTAATTCGCCATTCCCAACAATCACTCGCTAATGAAGTGGAAACTTGAGATAGACGTGATATCGTGTCTATTTACATATATGATTGCAGGCTCAAGCCATATGCCACTCTGTCCATGGTTTTATTCCAAGTTGATTATCAAAGATCGACGTATGTGAAGGAACAAGCTACGCTCAATACTTTATACAGTGTTCTACGCGACTGAGCGGTATGTATACCGAGTTATCTGACTGGCAAGACATCTTCGCTTTTTCAACTCGTCAACCTAGTTGTCTTTTTACATGAGCGTGGGCTATTTGATAACAGTTGATCCAACATTATACTACAAAAAGGCAACAGGGAATTAACTTGCTACCCGAGTGTGCCATCAACAGGAGATACTCATGCAAGTGAAAAAAATGTCTAGCATAGATACGGAAAGTGTCTCACGATGCTAAGAACCATTCTGAAACCCTGTAAACCAGCCTTTCTCAATATGGAAGTTATTGCCTCGGTGCCAGGCGAAGATTACGTGGCCGAAACTGTTGATAGTCGTTCGCTGGAACCGGTACTCCAAATAATGCGATTATAGCCCCAATTAGTCCAAAAAAATGAGAGAATGGATAAGAATAGGCGAAAGGAAGCCATAGAAGAACAAGAAAGCAAGGAGAGGCTAGAGATGCACTACATAACGGTCGTAAATCGTAGATCCCGCCGCACATGGTATCCTCCTCCACTATGGTAGTAGATTAAGAGAGATAGATGCGGAGCTGCGTATGGTTAGCATATAATTACTCAAAGCGGTGCAAAAAAGTACCTTCTGCTTCACAGGAGTGCGACAGAGTGGGCATAGCACCGCTGCCTTGGACCGGGGTCGATCCGACCGCGCATGTTGCTCAGCACACCAGCGACAAAGAATCGCATGTCCACAAGGAATGAGAACGGTATCCACAAGCTGGCTCATACAGATTTTGCACTCGAGGTTGACAGTCAGCTCCTCGTCATCCTTGGGTTCTGGACGCCCATCCTTCTGATCGTCCAACCCCTTGGCGTGCGATGCTGCTTCCTCCTGGTGACGACGATGCCGGCGAAAATAGGTTTCCTCGTATAGCTGCAAAGCATGGGTTTCATTGGATCGTGCAGAACGCAGTAGCTCTCTCATTTGGAGTCTTCGAGCGAGCTCTACTTGTTCCTGCTGAGTAAGTGGCGGGGCCAACTGAGTCTCGTTTCCTGTATTGGGCAAAACATGCGATGCTCCAGCCATCGTAGTGTGACTCCTGTGGATATGTGGTGCAAGCCCATTCGACATACTCGGTTCCCTTATAGACCGAGTTCGCAAATGTACATTTTGAGAATTTGCCCTGTTATGTTGCTGTTGGACAGACGGGGCGCTTGAAGCAATACTATGAGTGCGATGCTGCCGCCTATGATGAATTGATGTAGATGTGGGGGAGACTCCTGCTTGTGGAAACTGGCCATATGGGTGAGATCGAAATGATGCGTGCCGATTAAGCGAAGGAATTACAGGGACATCCTGGCTTGTCGTCCCTAGCGATGCCGAGTGGATATTAGTAGTATGCGGAACCTGGGCCATGTTTTGATATGGGATAAACTGCTGCAAGACCTGAGCTGGGTAAGGAAAAACGTCTTGATAGTAAGTATTCGGAGGTACGAATGGGGAAGTGCTCTGTCCAGTCGCTGCAGAGGGTCTTTGTAAGCCTGCTTGAGAAAACTCAGACCCCTGGGGCGCATTATTCCGGTACTGACTCTGCTCAGCGCTGTCCAGGTTTACTGATCCACCAAACTGGTTCTGCATGTTGGAAAATGTGTCATTGCCGTGCATATATTGCGGAGGAAACGTAGCAAATTGCTCAGGGATTTGAGAAAAAGAGAGGCCACTATTCGTTGTAGGTGTTCCAAACATATTTGGACCTGGGAGATCTGATCATCGATTAGCGGTTATGGGAGTTAAGAAAGAAACATTACTCACATAAACTACTGTTTGCGTTAGAAAGGCCATGCGGAGTATAAGGACTAGAGTTGACCGTCTGTGCGCTCAGAATACTGTGGCTTGTAGAGTTCTGCATGTTCAGTGGTCCGGAAGAGCCCACACCCCCAGGATTGTTCATAACCAAAGGTGACAGGCTGGGATTGATCCTGGGGAGCTCAGGAACATTGCTTGAGTCCCAGGAATTCGACACGACAGGTTGCGCCATGAGGAGAGACTCTGTCAACAATTGCAAGTTATTGAGAATTGTTAAAGTCCCGTGACGGATGGCCTGAAGCTCCTTACGGAGAGTTTCGATACTACCAGACTGAGATAGCCAACGACGTGGTAGCGCCGCCTGAAAGGGGGTTCGAGATGCGTCAGAGACGTTGTTAGACCGGGACGCGATGGAGTCTCCAGGGTAGGCTTCGGATGAAGATGGAATATCGGCCAAGGAGAGTAGCGGCAGATGGGGATTACAAGCACCCCAGTATTCTAAATCACAAGACCCGGACCTGTGAGCGATGTAGACAGTGAAGGTTCAAAACGAAAATGCACTAAAAAACATAAAAAAACTTTTGATGAGTAAAGTTGCGTAGACAATCAATGAGATAGGAAAGCTGTGCAGGTATAGGGACTGTAAGAATGGGAATACGGACCCTCACACCTCCAGCAGTATCTGGGACGGGTTGTCTCTGTACTATTCTGTGAAATATACTCCTCTGCAGTCGATCGATTTCTTCCTGGTAGATCCGAATAATACAACACACATAAGCAACAAACCGAGCTCAGATGAAGACAGCCGATAGCATGCTTGTGAGTGCAACTGGTACTGGTAGGTGAAGGGGACCAAGCAAACATCGTTTATGGCCAGTCGGTTCCAAACTTATTGGTGAGTGGACAAAGCAAGTATTTGGTAGATACTCTGCTTATAACCATGTCCAGCGATAACGAGTAGTCGACAGGTCAACCGATTTAAATATATTAGCACAAGGTGATGTCCGAATTCAAGGTCGCAAAGGAAAAGCAGGGTGAATTAATGGTGGGCAACCGTTCCCAAAATTTGGTTCTAGTAGTTATACGATAACTGCTGGCGACACAGACACCTCGGAGACATGATTTTTGTTTGGTTCCACACTCTCCAGTGAGATAGCAACTCTGAGGACAGGAATAGCCACGAAAGCTGATCTTGAGCGGCAACGGAAAGCTACCAACAAACTATCCTGTCGCCTTAGGAATATTTTGAAAGGATGTCGATTAGGCGCCTTCTTTTGACTTTTGTCTATCTTTTTTTTTTTTTTTTTTTTCCTTTTTCCCTCCTTGCTTTTCTTTCCTCAAAGTCTTTCAGATCAAGTCCACTATGAAGAGCCAAACGGGATGCAACCGTGAGAGGAAGCTGACAGCCTGACGTTTGGACAACGTTGCCAGCTCTAGACCTTAGCCCGGGCGAGTCGGGGGGAACAGCATCAGCGCCTGGCACTAGACTGCGCCTAAGGGGCAAGAAAGTAAAAGAAACCGCCAGGAATGGGCAAGGGTCGTTAGCCTCGGCGCCTAGAAGCCCACCGTGGAAGGTCTGCCCGGTTCTATCCAATTAGTGAGATCTTAAACCGAGTCTAGTTGCAGGGGATGTTGGTGTTGGGTTGGAGAAGGTGGAAAAAGAAAATAAACCAATTCAAATCGAATTTAAATAGACAAAAAAAAGGGCACAGAAAGCTGGGACTCTCCCGGGTTGGACCCCAAGAAAGTAAGCAGAAGCTCAGGCGGATATCAAGGTTACACCTCGCATGAATGATCCATTAAATAGAATGAATCAGGATTATAGTATATACGGCCCCGTCAGATGTTTCCAGATGATCGCAAAAGAATAGGAAATCAGAGAATCAAAAGAGGGGAACGGGAAGACGAAAAATACAACTCAGACAAAGACCCAAAGGACTGTCAGCGAACCGAGCGATCCACTGCTGCAGGGCCAGGGAGTTCAGCCGACCAGAGTTGCATGAGCAATGAGAATGAGGAAGTCATGATGATAAGAAAGGGTAGGACTAGACCTAGATTGGTACGAGTCCCGAGTCCACCGATCGGCGACTTCAAGAGTGGGGAACGGATTAGTTAATTCCAGATTGTTTGTCCTCCGTTGAATATAGTAACTGATGACAGAATGACTGGATACTAAATGAAACATAACGATGGCCTGTCCCTGATCTTGCCGCTTTAAATTTGTTTCACGTGAATACCTATTCTGGGGGACGGAGGCACAAAGCGGCGCTGTTGGTTTGTTTGCTTTGGTTCACAAGGTTTTCCTCGACGTCATCAGATCTCCAGAGCTCTTGGGCTCCACTTTAACTTCTTAAATTATCTCCACTTCCACTTCATCCGGCGTGCTGGTAGTACTACCTTGTTGGTAAGTCACCTCCGCGCGTGGATGCTGCTATCTCCTAGTCTCATCTTCTTACCGAAATTCTAGATTTCCTTTCGAGCCTGATCTCGCGTCGACCCGTTAAACGTTCCTTCTCACAAGTGGACTCATCCATGAGATTAGCCCGGTGGCTGTCCGTGCGGCCAACCCTTATATCGGTACCAACCAACATAACCAGAATTCCAATGTCCACTTTCACAATTCCGTGTGACCATGGTCAGCAATCCCTGTCTGTGGTTTGCACGCCTGATCTCAACAAGGATGATCTCTTGCGATTCCCGGCTTTCCAGGTCTGGCTGTCTACCCTGCGACAATCGTTAAAGCGGCAACAAGACCCCTCACACGAGTTCCACAAAGACCCTTATGTCCTACGCAAGATTGATATCCAGGCCGTTGATTTTTTTAAGGGAGGGCGGTTAGGGTTCGTGAAATTCAAAGCTGATGTATCAAACGGAAATGGCGAGTCACTCCCGGGGAGTGTTTTTCTTCGTGGAGGCAGTGTAGGAATGCTGGTAAGCCCTTTGAACTATCTCTCCTCATTCACCTGTCCGTTTCACTGTTTAACATTCGCGTCAACCGGTATTTCAATAGCTTCTACTTCAACCAGATGATGTACCCCCCTCAATGGAGGATGAAAAGCGAGCAATCTTGACCATTCAGCCCCGCATTCCTGCCGGTTCCCTTGCTTTCGCCGAAATCCCCGCCGGAATGCTTGACGATTCCGGCTCTTTCGCTGGAGGTGCAGCGAAGGAAATACAAGAAGAAACCGGCTTGACGATTCCTCAGGATGAACTGATCGATATGACCTCGCTTGCATTGCAATCAGTTGCAGGCACCGAGGGCGTGGAGACATTGCAGAAAGCTGTATATCCATCGGCTGGTGGAAGCGACGAGTTTATTCCTCTATTCCTGTGTCAGAAGCGAATGCCGCGTAAGGACATTGAAAGCCTACAGGGACGATTAACCGGGTTACGCGAGGATGGAGAGAAGATCACGCTAAAATTAGTTCCTTTGAAGGAATTATGGAAAGAGGGATTACGGGACGGAAAGACACTCGCATCATGGGCGTTGTATAAAGGGCTCAAGGAGGAGGGGAAAATCTAAATTAGACCTGGGCCTTCCCCTGACGACCACATCATCGCCTCGCCGTAGGTCTTTCAGCAGAGTGTCGAATGGATATCAGAGTGCATCACATTGACGTGTCTAACAACGCTAAGCCTCATCTATAAGCGGCAATTGAAAGTTCGTGCTATCACCAGCTCGAATCTATAGCTTCCACTTCTGTGCAAGTTCGATACCCTCTGCTATTGTTCCCACACGGGCATCAATAGCATATCCTTCGGCCTCAAGCTTTTTCATTTCATTGAAAAGCGAGGCCAGCGGCACTGTGAACGATTCGATGAATTCGTTTTCTTCGAGCTGTGGCTGCGGGTTCTGGTTCTCCGGCAAGGACATGTCTACTCGGACGTGAACCATATTGAGATTTGTGTTACAGAAACCGGGATCTGCGATCAGGTCCGTCAGCATTCTTCACTCAGATCTCCTGGAATGCAACTAGACACCCCACATGCAGTCAGATACGAAGCGCCGCCTTACCATTATACATCACAGTACTCGTTTGCTCCGCCACTCCCACATATCCCGTTTCCTCCTTAAGCTCGCGCACGGCACATTCTTCCACCGTCTCCCCAGCATCTATGAGACCCGCCGGAACCTCAATAACCACCTTGTCAATAGGAGGACGATACTGTTTCTGGAGAAGGAGTTCTGGACCCGTCGACTTGTTGAGAATGGTCACGATTCCCACGCCGTCGATTGCGCAGTTTGCTGGGCGGGTCTAGAAGTACAGAAGAACGTCAGCCAGATATTCAGACTGGAAGCCCTGAATACCCAAGTCTTCGTATAGGCAAGGGGTTTGTCCTTGTCGCACATTGAGGTCTGCACTTGAGGCCTCGCCACACTAGTACTGCGGCACAAAGGACTGGAATGACCTTACCTGCCGCTCCGCTGACTCCCACGTCCTTTCTACACCGGTAGGATCCCGGTAAGTAGTCTTGACTAATCTCGTCCATCTAGCCTCTTTAGGATCCTGTAGAAATGAACACCAACATCAGTATGAATTAGCAATCACCAAAACCCAATCTCTTGTAACAATTAAACCAAAACCCAAAGCATGAAAAGTGAATACATACCAACGGACCTCTAGCAATAATCTCCGACCTCAAAGCCTTAGGATCAGACATCGTACCAAGCTCCAACAGAACACAAAACAATCTGTTCAATTAACTTAATCCTACCCACAATCTAAACATCAACAATATAATAATCCCAAGATAATCCAACAAAACCCCTACCTATAAGTCAAGTGCAATGAAAGTACTATATACGAGATTCCCGGGTTGAAAGGGCACCAGTTAGTGTTAGTTAATGCTAGCTCGGAAGTTGTTGTCGGAGGGGCCGCGGACAAGAGGGGTCAGATTGTCTGATCCGCCGAAGGGCTAGCCCTAATCTTATGTGGGTCTGGGGAAATAATTCGGGATTTAGAGTTTCTTGGGGTCTTCCTATTCATGTACAGAGTACTTGTTTATTGAATCTGTTGCTTTGAGTTGTTTGTGAGTTGGGCTTGGTTGCCTTTTCTTTGTTTGCTTGGAGAATTAGAACTACTACAAAAGTTGGCTATGGGGTATGTATTATGAAGAGGGAGAGGGGTAAGAAAAGAAACAATTTGCAGTATGTACCGGAAAGAGAAAGTAAAAAAGGTTTGCGCCTGGTATCTTTCGGTCTTTAGCATTCTAGAGCAGAAAAGAGAGAATAGCGAACAAACGAAAAGAAAAGTGAAAGAAAAGGATACAAGAGGACAAGGAAACCAAAATGACAAAAAGCTCACTCTCTGTTCCCGCGCCAAGCATGCTTTAAGCACCGGCGTCAATAAGGAGGGCTACAAAGCACCGAAGAATTTTACAGGAGGGGTCCTAGAGGCGAGCAGAAGCAATTTCGACCCTGCACGAGCCTAGGACTAAGGGGGGGGGGGGGGGTCGGGGGGCTCGGAACCAGCGAGGCTGGTGGCTTACCGCTCGACCATTGACCCCCGGTTAAACTTACTGGTATTGTCGGACACTTAAAGCATCTGCTTACGAGGGTGCGTGGGAGATAAAGCAGCTGCGAGGGGCCTCGTGGGTCAGGCAGCAGAGTAGCATGCCTGGGAACAACGAGTCGGGAACTAAGACTGCTTGTGGCCGGTTTGCAGTCTAGTTTGGACCAGTGATCTTGTGCGATATGGAGCATGTGAAAGACGTGGGCTATGATTGCCCCGGAATTCTTTGATTAGGTGCATTTAGCGCTGGTGTCGTGTTGATGGTGGGCTGTCACTACTGTACATTCCCGTCTACTAGGAAGATAACTGGGGCCTTGATAAGAATTGTGGAGAACAGTTTCTATTGTATGTCTACACTCTGCAGATGTCCTCACTACGTATCTCTGTCCATGGAACCTGTCTATGGATAAGGTTGAATAATGTCAGATACATGGATCCGACCATCTTGTGAAATAATTGAGGTTAAGAAGGGAAATAGTCGAGCCCTTGCAAAGGAGAGACCCCGCAGACGGTTAAGCTGATCGAGTGAATTGAATATAATAGTCGAAATGAGAAATTAAGTGTAATCGAAGATAGCGGCCTATGCTTAATGGCGACCAAATGCGCTTGCTGTCATTACTTCGTGTCGACATTCGGAAGAGGCGATGGCTGATGAGATGAATAGGCTGCTCAAGCTGATTCGATTTGAGAGAGACAATCCTGGAACTCTGACCAATCGTTCATGATGACCTTGGCACCAAGCTCCTTAAGGAATTTCGCCATTTCGACCTTCTTCTCATCGCCGGGGTAGCTGCCAACGTAGCCGATGACGTGAATGCCGGCACGGATAGCACTAAGAGCGCCAGACTTGCTGTCCTCGATAGTAACAGTCTCTTCTGGCTTCTTATTACACTTTTCAAGGGCGTGGAGGTAGATGGCTGGGTCGGGCTTGGAGGTGGGCTTGGGGAGAGAGGTCGCAGCACTGAAGACCATATCCTCGTCAAAGAACTTGTCCTGCCCGACTTTCTTGATGGAGGCCTGGACACGGCGCAAGGCAGATGAGGAGACAACTGCCAAGTGGTACTTCTTGGCCTCATACAACTTCTCAAGTTCCTCAGTGGCACCAACGCAAGGCTGGGCTTTCGCTTCCAGCTTAGCAATAACTTTGTCCTCCTCCTTCTTAACGAATGCTTCGAGTTCGTCTCCAGGCATGTCGAAGTTGTACTTGGCTTGAAGGGAGATCATCATTCCACGGAAGTTCTGACCGACGAAGTCTTGGATCAGCTGCTCCCCTGTGTAGCGATCAGAGATATGGCGGCTCTCCAGGATCTCATTTGTAAGGTCGGCGCATGCCTCAAAGGCCAGCTCCTCAGAGAGGACTAGTGTGTTATCGCAATCAAAGAAGATTTCGGTAATCTAAGTGGTAGCAAGGTTAGTTGGCCATGACTCAGTGGTAACAGGCATCAGAGAGGCTTATGGCTAACCTTAGGCATGATGACTGCAGTGGATTGGATTGGATGGTATTCTGTGTTAGGGATAGAGGTAAAGTGTAGATGTGATGTCAGGTTTGAAGAGAGATATTAGGAATTCCGGAGTGGTGGTGAGTAGAGAGAATGAAAAAGTGGTGATGACCAGGGGAAGGGCTGTTGAGTGAATGGTACAAAGAAACTTTGGTTGGAGGGACCGTTGTACGCTTTAAGTAGAATCGTGAAAGAGGAAAGTGGCCAAGGGGTTTTTGATCCTATCAGGGTACCAAGACCACGACGCTACACATGGGAGCCCACCGGTGATCCAAAGGGGGGCATATGCATACAATGGCATAACAACCCCTCCGAGGAAGGCGGCATGGCGGGGGCCTGAGGTCATATCGTGACGTTCGCGACTGGGCATGGACCTATAATGGCGGCCGAGATACGGCGGCCATCGGGTCTACATGCAGCACACTAAACTGAAGTTAGCAAGCACCCGCTGCCATTCCCTCTTCGGGTAACGCTGCCTGCCCCCTCTCACTAGCCCATTCAAGTATAGCGCTGTACCCTCAGGGCTGATGGAAATGCAAAGAAACTGGATTGCGCAGTTGCGAATCGGCTGGAAGACTCTTTGTGTTTCAGTTGTGTTTATTTTTCGTCAACTTTCTGCGTTAACCATACAATAGGATCGCGACTTTTGCTACATTACGGAGTAACTGTGGATGACAGAACAAACCACGGTTGTGCGCGGCCTTTTGATCTTAGAAGTGTGGCCTTTCCACGCAATTGAATCTTGGGTCAATTAAACAAAACGCGCAATGGTTCGAAAGCCCTGGTGGTTGATAACTATATCTCCTTCAGTTCCCGTAGGCTGCCGATCAAACATGGCTCTGAAAGGAATCACAAGAGGTTCTCCTGTAATCGATGTGGGTGTGATGATTACTTCCTGGATACAAAAGGCGATTTGGCTGTTCGCCTGCTGCTGGACAAGGGGAGGCATCTGGTTGGGTTGCTGGCGTAGCTGATCGACTGCTTGCCTTGTAACAGGCCTTGGAAAGTTTGGAGGAACGAGCTGCCATTTCTCGAACCTTATTTCCCTCATGGCCTTTTTTATCGAGATGACAAGGACTATTCTGGTGTCCCCAGAGGAATTTTGCAACCACCAAGTAGCGTCTCGGCGTAGCTTTGCCAAAGATTCTGAAACTCCTGTTTCTATCACAAGCGACGGCCAACCATTGAACTGACCAGCAAGAGGCTGGCGGTTAGGGGGGTAAAAACAGTCGTCCGGCTCTTTGCCATGGGTAGTAATGGTGCCAGGTGTCGTAACTGTATATCCCCAAACAAGCTCATTGTCTGGCACCCCCATCCGAACACACTGCCGGTCGATGTAGTGGTCCACATCAGATGTGGTCAGATCATGTTCAATTGATGGAACTACTTTGAGAAGTCCTGTCGTCCCAATCCACATAAATCGAAACTCGATGCCCGACAGGCAGCTGTGGTCATTGCTCAGCCTTTCGATGGTAGTTCGTGATATGCCATTGATAAGCAGCCATTGGTTGCCTTGCCCATTATTCTTCTCTAACTGATTATGGATGGCTTTCACCGCGTTCTTTAATTCCTTTAGGGTGGAGTATGACTGGAGCTGATAACCCTGTGGCAAGTCAGCCACAAGGTCGTATCTATCACTGATCACGGTGGGGGGCGCTCGCTCGAGGCACGCCGATGAGGGCGACACATGGCCGGGTCTGACGAGGCATCAGTAATGTAGGTTGCCATTGCGGAATCAAATTCAAGTCAAGAGTTGAGCAAGAGTAATTTGAGAAGGGGTACTGTAAGTTGGATCGAGGAGCAACAAAGTAGATGTAATGAGAGTATTGTGAGAGGTATTTGCGGGAAGAGAAGCGGATGTGAAGAGAGTATTTTGAGAGATATTTGCCGGATAACAGGCGGGTGTGAAGTTCAGGAAGGTATGAACAAGACAAACGCTGTATGGAGAAGGCGAGAAGGTGATGTCGAGAATGAGAAGTTGCGGGCATGTTTATGCTTGAAGAGCTACTAGTATATTCACATACCATTCTCCATTGTTAGATTAACAAGAATATGCAGCGGATTTAATAAGATTTGAATTGTGAATACTGTAGGAGGTAGTAGTATTGTTCTCTACAGAGCATATTTAGGGATTGTCAATCTAAATCATACATGCGTAATGTAGTAGCAATGATGATTATGGTCCAGGGCCGGATAAATCAATTATCCATTGTCAAGGCAAGCAAACCTGAGGAAAGCTTAGGAGAGGCTAAAGTTCATAAATAGGCCCATCCAGTAGACCTTCAGCCTAGATAGTCGTAGTCATATCGGTAAATTGCGTGCGACAAGCTCCTCCATATAAGTCTACGTGGACGGCGGTGAATTGACCACAATGTCACCACATACAAGCTAGGTGCCTTCCTTCAGACATTAAAGCTGTATTAATAGCTCCTACCTATTCATTTCTTGAGGATATCCACTTAGGTAAATCCCAGATCTCTAAATAAGTATAATTTTGGTACTAACCATGCAACTGAGAACTTTGCAGGAAGCTCTGGCAGCAATAGGTATCACACTGAAGGGATATTGTATGCAAGAATCTTTGAATGCCTTGATAAATCTATTATAAAGTTCTCAGACACTAGAGATATCTATAGTGTATCGTATTGTACCGAGACTTTACCAGGGAGTTATACAAAGAGTCAATGACATGTAACCTACAGAGTCAGGTACTGAAATCAGATATCGGCATACAAACTGCTGTCAGATGCTCCATTCTCCACTCTGAGTCGATCTCTTGAACGCCACCGCCCAATAACATTGGCCTCGATGGGGCTTGAGGCCGAGTCATCATTGGCTAATTTATCAGGACCGTTATGGGCCCCTCTTTTTTTCACTTATGATCCTTCTGCGTAACTTGACGGAGGGGACATAGTCTAGCGATTGTAAACTATTTCCTATTTTAAGCAGCCTACTTGTTAATATTTTCGCCCAAGACATTCCCGCCCGTGACCAAAATGGATGGTGATTCTGATCCCTTTCCGGTGTCCGTATCGTCTCTTCATTTCCCCTCCAAAGAGCAAACTATTTCCCAAACTCTGTCGTCCTTGCGGCGATCAGCCCTCTCCATCACAAACAGACTTCAATCAATTGAAACAGACGCCACCTTTATCCATGAAGTTGCTGGCTACTACGACCTCCCCTTGGTCGCCAACGAGAGATGTGGTAGTTGGTATATCCCACCGGAGGCCAAAGCTGGCAGCGCTTACTTCAAGAGCACGGATGGTCATACGGGCCAATGGGACTTTAGCTTCCGTAGACTAAACCTGCAGATTCTACCCATTGCTCGGACGCATGGAGGGTAAGTGAGCGTATCACGGCTCCTTCAAAATCTCCCTTCGGTCCGCTTCTCCCTGGACTACCGCTAACCACCAATGATGACTGCAGCTGCATCATTGTTGACTCAACACGCCGGGGGAAATGTAAGTGCTGACGACCACTTTATTGATATTCGGCTATTTGTGTCACACTGTCTCACAAGCCGCCAGTGATGCCTGATGCCTTATCCAAGACGGTTCCGATCTGGTGTGCGGTCATCAATCGAGCACTATTTCCGTCCGACACTATATACCATCCCGTGCAATTCCCGCCGAACTTTTTGGGCGCCTCCGAAGAGTCGCAGATTGAGCACAGGATCGACGGTTTTGTCAAGTCGCTAAAGGTAACCTTTCCCGAAAGGGTGTGACTGTGCCCTATTTGAACATAGGCTGATTGGCTTCTAGGATCTCAAGCTCGATTTAGATGATCTCAAGCAAAAATTAGGAAAGCCGATTCGAGTCGCCTGGGCGAATCGCTCGTATTTTCATCCAACTGATTTGCAAAAGGGAGATGCATATAATCTCTTTGTTCTCTGCTCTGCTTCCAAGCGTGTCCATGGCGCGGAAATATCGGAGGGTGGTTACATTCAAGGAGCAGGAGACGATAGTGAGGGTTGGGCTCACGGGCTAACGCCACCAGTTTTCTGGGCACACAAGTCCACTCTTGCTGCCACCGGAGAGGAAGATCTACCGGAACTTATCGAGAGATTGGTAGAAGAACACCGAAAGCAAGATGGCGGCCAGCAAGCTACTTTGATAACGCCGACCCGTAACTTGTATATCAGCCCAACAGACCCTAGGTTAAACGAGGGTGGTACTTATGATCTGGTCATTGATTGCAACGGAAACCCGGAGGCCTCAGAGGGCAGTTCAAAGCGACTAAACCTTGGTTGCGGAGTTTCTAAGCTGGGGAGTCGCGACCTACGGAAGCATCTACATCAGGTCCTAGCATTTGCCAGTTCTCAGCTGGAGTCGAGCCCGTCACAGTCACTGCTCGTAACATGCGAGACTGGGAAAGATCTTTCCGCAGGCGCGTTGCTCGCCATATTGTGCCTCTGTTATGACGATGAGGGTAATTATTCATCCGTCCGTTCTCAATTTGATCATGCTAATCATGCAACAGGAAACTTTGCTGGATCTCATGCAAAAAACAAGATCGACAAGCAATTCATCCGACAGCGACTTGCCTGGATCGTGTCCTCCAAACATGACGTGAACCCTTCGCGCGCTACACTCCAATCTGTCAACGCATTTCTTATGGAACGGCCAGATTATTAACAAGTAGATTCTTTGGCGTTTCGCCTGTGGCTCAGGTGCATCTTTATTCATCATACATCATAGCGTGTATCTATTCGTTTTCAACGGCCTCCACAATAGCCCCAGCACTTCCCTGGTCCAGGGCATTCAACACAGCCATATCCTCCTCGCTTATTTCAAAGCCAAATACATTGGCGTTGGCCACGATCCGATCAGGGTTATCGGACTTGGGCAGCGGTACCCATCCCTTCTGCAGAGCGTAGCGTACCAAGACCTGCTGGGTTGTCTTTCCATATTTCTTCGCCAGGTCGACAAGCGTAGGATCGCTCGCTTTATAGTTACGCACAATCGGAGAGTAAGCCTCAACAACGATGCCATGCTTCTTACAATACGCATCGACAACCCGCTGTTGACACCAAGGATGGAGCTAGTAGGCGGATAGTCAGTATAATCCACACTCGTCTATTAAATCACAGCCAGGGCAGACAAGCTCACCTCAATCTGGTTTACATGCGGCGGCCAAACCTTCGCATACGACTTCATCTCCTCAATGTGCTTCACACCCCAGTTGCTAACACCAATACTCTTTGTCTTCCCTTCCTCCAAGAGTCTTTCCAGGGCCTGCCACATCTCCTTCCGACCCAACGCGCCCGAGTTGGCGCTATGAATCAGAAACAAATCCACATAACCATCCGGACCCCCAATCTTCTCCACGCTGGCCAGCAGCTTACTATAGGTCGCATCAGGCGAGCCACCGGGGACAAGGATCTTAGTAGTCACGAATATTTCGTTGCGCGGGATACCCGAGGCGCGAATCGCATCGCCGACCTCCTTCTCATTCGCGTAGAACTGAGCCGTATCAACATGGCGATAACCTGCCTCCAAAGCCTTCGAAGTCGACAGCACACACTGAGTCGGGGGCGAGCGATAAACACCGAACCCAAGGCGGGGAATTCGAACCGCCGAGTTGGGGAGGGGTACCAAATCCGTGATGGTCAGTTTTGCAGCCATGATAAAATCACGCAAGGGTCACTTCTACCCGCAAACAAAACCCCAAAATCAAAAATCAAAAATAAAAAGAGGCGTCTAAGCTCAAGACAATTCCCGTAAAAGCCGACCGACTCAAACAACAAATGTAACCAGGAAGTTCGAGACCCGAAGCCGCGAGCAGAAGGGATTCGGCTGTGGTAGGTTGGCGCGGGCGACAATTGCCCCGCCCCGAACATGATATCATACCGAAAGGGAAATCCCCGGTCTAAACCCCTTCCGGTGGAAATAGCTACTATTACTTCATCGGGTAAACCCACCATGAACAAACTCCATCCGAACTGACTCAACTCTCCTCTCGGTTACATTCGCTCTGATGATTGCGATCGTTACACCCCTCCCGCAGTGCCGAACTCCTCCGCGGTGACCTTTTTGACGTTTCTTGACTCTTACATCGGAGGCCTTGTTAGTAGATTAGAAGCGCCCTTGCTTGAATACGGGAACGTGCCACGCGGGATCGAATCTCTGCCGTACCACGTGCGCCCTCTCTGTACGAAGTCAATGAAATGTAAGGGATTTTGGTTGCCATCCCTTGCGACGAGACTTGGGGGCCAGATTTAGATGATGCGAACAGTTGGGTTTGTCGGGCGGAATAGACTTTTTCTTTTTCTTCTTGAGCGAAATCTTATGATGCAGGTATCATTGTCGCTGGGGAGCTATGAGACTTTTTAATTCGGATACGAATATGCGGTACGTACTTGCAGCCTGCAGGTGGCTTTTAATCCCTCATTATGCATGATAGTGCTCCGATTGGGATCAAGAAAAATACAAGCAAAAGCAATGAACATACTTTCGGAATTGCCGTCCTTGGCTTAGCATAGCTGTACAAGTGTTTACAGGGATTGTACCGATTCGTGAGCATATACTTTCCAGCAAGGTACGATACGCGAGAGTTTTCTTTCGAAATAAATTTACACTTTTTATGTTACTTTGCAAAAGAGACGAACAGGGTTAAATGAGAGGATTCCTCTAAATATATGTTCTATCGTTCATAAATATACATAGACACATTGATGCTAAAAAACGCGACATGACTATAAACAAAAGACGGGTATCTGTACAGGGGTGATCCGTTCACCGGCAGGGATGGCTTCGGCTAACCCATGGCGGCTGTGTTGGGGGAGTACCCGACCTATGGCTTGTATTTCAAGGCCATAAAGAGGGGGTGCAGGCGGCATTTGAACCTATTACGTAAAATTAATCACACCTTTGCAATCCCCCTCATCTTCATCTCATGATGATTCTGCTGCTGACAGGCAGAGAAATGAAGGATCCACAACGCCTTTTGATAACACCAAGCTACTGGTTTATCATTGGATTAGCCACTTTGCCCGCCTGCTGTGAGACGGTAAGGGGTAACAGCTAGCTAAAAGTCAAAAGTTTAGGCTGGGGGACTGCATGAGAAGACGCCTCTAACGCTGCCCTCGCGGTAGTTGATGATCTAGTAAGATAGTATGAGCATTTGAGTTTGGATGGAAGAGAGGATAAGCCAAAACTTACAATATCATCAATACTGGAGTAGGTGCCACCGACAAGCGTGACAAGACCGATGAGCAACACGATCACATTGATAGTACCCAGAACTAGGTTCTTGGGCTCATTCCATTTGCCCTCGCGGATGAGAATGAACCACATCAAGGCGGGGAAGTAGAAAGTGAAACCGGAGACGAACAAAGCCGAGCAGATCGACAGCAGATCGTTGAAGAAGGGGATAACTTCGGCAATAACAAAAGCGACAAGGGTAGCCACAGTGATAACCGCCAACCAGGTAATCCATCCCATCTTGGTGTTGATGTATCGGATAGGAGAGTTCTTGAAAATGCGGCCATGAACCAAACGGCCCAGCACGACGGTGTTGATAGAACCACTGATGAAAATAACGGGAAGGGCGATACCGAAGGCCACTTTGCTCAACATATTACCAGCGGAAAGCAGGGCGGGGCTACCCACATCAACACCAACAAAGGCATAGATCAGCGAACCAGTCAAGGTGTAGATAACAATCTCGGTAATGCCCAAAGCCCAGATAGACTTGACGTAGTCCTTAGGGGTGTGCATTTCATCCATGAATGAGAACTGGCAGAGAGCGAAACTGTAGGCGAAGATAATATTGGAGATTGCAATGAAACCGTCGGTGAAGGTGAGGCCTTCCTGTGGCCAGGCAGACCAATTGACATTGGAGAGTCCAATCTCCCTAGTACTCTTGACACCGGTGCCGATGATGGTGATACCAATTGCGACAATAATAGAGACGAAGTCGATGTAACCCAGGATAGCCATTTCGGTGAAACTCGGCGGCACTGCGAGGAGTAGCAGAATCACAGCAGACACGACTCCCCAAACAACGGCGCAGACATCACTGCTGGTGATGTTCGCAAACGCAATCGTACCAGTCAAACAATGCGAGCCGGTAAGGAAGAGAAGTTCCAGGATGAGCATAATGTTGATCAGTTCTTTGCCGAAGCGACCAAACATAAGCTGGCCAGCGTCGGGGTAGTGAGCGACATGTGGGAACTTCAACTTCACTTGACCGATAATGTGGCTAGTATAGACAGCGACGAGACCCAAACCAACGGTACAGATGACACCAGCCACCATACCAAGCTTCGCGAAACTAGAAGGAATGGACAAACTTCCGAGGGCAACGGCCTCCACAATAAGCACAACGGTGAGACGCTTCCAACCGAGACGGCTGAACTTATGGATACCATCCTCGATTATATCCCTTTCCCTCTCATCCATTTCACCAACCAAGTCCCCATCATAGTGAGGGGGAACACCAAGCTTCTCGGCCCCAGCCTCCATGGCTTTGTTATTGGCCTTGTCGAGGTCAGAAATATCTTCTGAGGAGTAGCCCATTGTGAAAGTTTGGGGGGGGGGGGGTTGGAGGGGATGCTGAGAAAGTGAGAACGAGGAAGGGACGAGAAGGGAAGAAGGTGTAGGCTGTTTCCCTGTCGGACCACTTTCCTGAGAGTCTGGGAAGGGAGCAGAATTTGAGGAAAGTCCGGCCACGGTAGTTATATAATCGATGTACCAGACTTGGACCGATTTGGAAGCCAGCAGAAAGGACTCGGAAGGGCACCGTATACTTTGCCACTAAGCCTGTGCTCGCCGGTTGCCCAAGAGGGCTTGCATGAAACTGCTGTGGTGTGATTGGGTTTGGAATTTCGAAAGAATCATGATAGTGTGTTTTTTTCCGTTACTAATAAGATTTGGTGGCGTTACGTTTATCTTGAATGGTCGAACCATATGGAGAACAAGCTCACTCCAACTGCTGGTCTGACCAACCAGATCTCAGGTCAGCCCGTCCACGAATCCGGATCTGATCTAGTGTGAAACTCTCGGGATTCAGTCAATTAGCCTCAGCCACCGAATGATAACGGTAGAGGGAAAAAAAAAATACTACAGAGAGGCTAATTGTGACATGATTGCAACTGGTAAGAGTAAAACGTGGGGATGTTGGGGACGAAAGTGGGCATCCGCTCACGTTCCTCCCCAATAAACATCTTGATACTGCGTATCTTCGGTGGGCTATCAGTTTTTAAAGTCGACGACAACGTGGCAAAGCAAAGCAAGTACGGTAACATTCCTCCGTCCTCTGTCTCTTGTCACGCAATACTTATTCCAATCAACACCCCGAGTCAAGAGGTCATTGATTATATCTCACCGCTTGGTACGCCGTACCTCTCAATACGATTATGGTTTGCCTGAAACCTTTTACCTAAATCACTACCACCATCATTTTGTGGGGATCAATTTTCCACCATTGAACATACTCCCGAATTTCAACTAATTTTAGGCTTCTTTCGTCGATTCATGCATGCGCTCCTCCGAGCGGGCCATGTTGGAGAACATTGGAGAACCGACAGGGATGTTCGGTGGGTAGACGCGGCGACAGAATAAGATGCAGTCCGGTGGTGATGTGACCTTGACTTCTACCGAGTATGCCATGTGCAGCAATTCTATGACAAACTGCCAAGTGCTGTATAGCTCCCTAAACTATATCGCTACCAATATATTTGTTCGCCCAGTCTCACCAAGACTTCTTGGAAGTTCTAGGCGCTTCAAATTTTTCACTCTTATGCATTTGTCAGAGGGCTTGGTAAGCCCTACTAGGTTGCCTGATGAATGCCTGAGCCCTGCCAAGTTTTCAAGGTTCCAAAAGCGGCACTCCGCATTGGTCGTAGCAACGTGGGTCCTCACGGCTTCGGGGCCCAGTAGCTTTCCTGAATCTTCCGAAGGATCGGCACCATTGCCCGCTTCTTTCATCAATTCAAATTCTATCTCTTGAGGGGATTTAATATACTTGCAGATCCGGACAAGTGCTCCGTACATAGTGAGCGGTACTATAATTTCAAGCTTACTGTGTTATCTGGAAGTGTCCTAACCTTCTTTGTGTAGGAAATTTTTCTTTTTTTCTTTTTTAAAGAGTCATATGTGTCCGGTATTATGATGGAATGTTTCACCGTAGAATATCCGTTATCAGTTACTCAATACGATCCTTATTGATAGAGAATCTCTCTTTATCTTCATGGTTGATCTGTACACCCCCTTTGTTACCGGGAAACTCTTATCGCCTTTTTACAGTCAAGCGGTGAATGTCTTTGAAGGGATCTACTCCTTAAAAGGGGTATCATGAAGATCTAAATAGTATAAGACCGGAGCGGGTTAACTTCGGGTCGAGAAAGGTTGAAGCGTACCGAAATGGGCATATAAACGAAAGCGTGCTGAAGAGGAGAAGACTCCGCAAAAAGAAGTTTAAGGATGTCCCAGTCTAAAGAAAGGATCTTCGCTTACTCCGTCTAAAACCGAGAACCTGACGCATTTCCATTTCTGTGATGGGTGTTTGTTAAAACCTCTAGGTTGAAGTATTGAAAAATTAAAAGATCTTCTTTTTCGCTCTCCCTCTCCCTTGCATTCTCTTCTTCGCCTTGATTCTCGTCAATAAAAGAACAGACTAATCTATGATTGCCATACTCTGATCTTAAATTCTACAAAGTCTAAAGTCGAGTTCCTTGCGAAACCTGGGGAAATGCAAGACCTGGTTCTTCTGTTTGGTGAGGCTGATATTCACGGTCCAATCTGGTGTTCATAGTGGTTTCTCTCCCAATATAATGATCCTTTCTTAATTATTGTCTTTTTTTGTCTTCAAAATTTCTCCGACCTCTTTCCCCATGCTGTGACCTGCATATAAGCTAAAATTTCGCATCGCTGGAATCTGTGGAGAGAGTTTCCCCCAAGGATTGACATGAAGAATGGGCTTGGTTGCTGTGGGGGCGGCAAAGGTTTGTTGACATGGCCAACTCAGGGATAGCGGTGCTGCCAGGTTCGAAGTACGAACTCCTAATCTTAGCTCACTAATTATTACCCTCTCCGCTCACTGTGCTTCCAGCCACTAAAACAGGCTTAACACTTGCATCGTTTACCGCTTTGTTTCCTTTCTAATTAGTTCCGTCTGAAGATCCTACCATTTCCATTCAAGGATTACCCCTCTATCAAACTGTATCCCTCGTCTGGGTTACTATTCGGCGCTATCTCCAGCCTCCCTTCGGACCAGCCCTGAATGTCCTACATCATTACAGCTATTCACCATGTTGACGGTTGAAAAGTCATGGGTCAATGTTCAGCAGAAAACCTTTACAAAATGGTCAGTTTCCACTAGCCGCCCACTGTTGCTTCCCCTTGATCGGAGTCGACCCCGTGCGTCTATCGGATCCCTTGATCTCATCCTGCCTTAACCTTTCTCATCCATTTTTGGGTCCCATTCAGCTGACACTGGTGATCTTCCAGGCTCAATGATAAGTTGAAGGTCCGAAGACTCTTCATTGAAGATCTAGTATCTGACCTCTCCAACGGCGTGAGTGAGCCCCGCTACCCGACACCTCGATAAGCCTTACCCTTGCCTCTACCAAGTCTTCGGAAAGACAAAATAATCAAAAAGGAGAGGGGATGAGAGACATGATGCGCAGATACTTACAAAGCTAACCTAGATCATCCTCATTCACCTTCTCGAAATCCTCGGCGGCGAGCCCCTCGGTAAATATGCCTCGAATCCCAGATTGCGCGTGCAAAAATTTGAAAATGTCAACAAGAGTCTGGACACTATCAAGGGGAGGGGAATTCAGATGACAAACATCGGTGCAGAGGACGTCGTTGATGGCAATAGGAAGATCATCTTAGGGCTAATATGGACTCTCATTCTGAGATTCACCATCAGCGATATCAATGAGGAAGGTATGACCGCAAAGGAGGGTCTACTGCTGTGGTGTCAAAGGAAAACCGCCTGCTACGAGGAAGTTGAGGTCCGGGACTTTTCCACTAGCTGGAACGATGGTCTGGCGTTTTGTGCCCTTCTGGATATACATCGCCCTGACTTAATCGACTTCGACGCGCTTGATAAAAAGGACCACCGTGGGAACATGAAATTGGCATTTGAAATTGCTGCTAATGAAATCGGCATTCCCGACCTGCTTGATGTGGACGATGTCTGCGATGTCCCAAGACCTGATGAGCGGTCTTTGATGACTTACATCGCATATTGGTTTCATGCCTTCTCCCAACTGGAGCGAGTCGAGAATGCCGGTAGGCGAGTCGAAAAGTTCATCAACAACATGCATGGCGCTTGGGAAATGCAGAACTCATATGAAAGAAGAATGAAGGAACTTCTGCGCCTCATCAGGGTCCAACGCGAAGAATGGAAGAACGCTTCTTTCGAAGGAACGTACAAGGATGCCAAGGACCAGGCCTATCAATTTTCCTTGTACAAGCGAAAACAGAAACGACAATGGGTAGCTGAAAAATCCGACCTCGCTGCCCTTTTGGGTAACATCAAAACCAAGCTCAGCACCTACCGTCTCCGCCCCTATGACCCCCCCGCAGAGCTAAGTCTTGAAGTTTGCGATCAAGAATGGGAATGTCTAACGCGCGATGAGCATGAACGTAGTCAACTCATTAACGAGACGATTCGAGATATCAAGAACGCCCTACGTCGTTCCTTCGCGGACAAAGCGAATGACTTCGCACTAACTCTGAAGACTCTATCTCTTGCAATATCAGGTCTTGATGGCGATGTAGAAGACCAATTAGCCCATGTTAAGAGACTCAATGACAACCTTCCTCCCCTTGATGCGTTTTTAGATACTATTGCGGAGATAGACGAGCAGTGTGTGGAAGCGAACATTGAAGAGAACGACTACACAACATATACACTAGATGAACTCTCCTACGAGTTGAGCCTAGTCAAGTCGAGCATCTCCAAGAAGTTAGCCTTCCTTGACAATCAGCTTGTGGCTCGGAACATGACGAATTTGACCCCGATCCAGTTGGAAGAGTTTGAATCAGTATTTAGACATTTCGATCGCGACTCCTCAAACACCCTTCATGAGCTTGAGTTCTCTGCTGCCCTTGCCAGTCTTGGACTAGTATATGATGAGGATGAGATGCACGAGGTGTACGTTGAGACGTGTGGCCCAGCTAGATTAGCACAGAACGCCGGAGTTAGCTTCGAACAGTTTATCCGTTTCATGGTCAGTGTGACTGAGGATCAAAACACAGCCGAACAAGTGTTGCAGAGTTTCCGTGAAGTCGCAGATGGCAAGGTATGTTCCAATCAGGAGGCTACATCGCCTTGTTTCGTGCAATCACTGACTTTGAATAGCCATATGTCACAGAACTTGATCTTCGACACTCACTTATCCCCGATGAAGTGATTGACCATCTTGTTCAGACCATGCCTAGACATGAAGTGTTTGACCGGGGTGAAGACCAAAATGAACCCAAGTACGACTACTACAGCTTCATGGAGAAGATGATGGAGAGTGGCAACTGTGGACAGAGTAATGCCGCTTCCAATGGCGGGGCTTAATGACGTTTCGTATCGCACCATTGGCGTTTTGTCTTTTCTTTCACATCCTCTAATATTTTGCTATTGGAAGCTGCTACTGGTGTTCTCTGGAGCTATAGGGAGGGATATGTCTTGATCGGCGACGACATGGAATATGCATACCGGACTATGACGAGACTTTTGTTGGTGTTCTTGCATCGCATCCTGGATTTACTTTGTCTCTACTCCCTCTATGATGCCTTTTGGCCACTGCTCACGTGTACACCACATTGATGGGGGTGGAAGTAGTTGTGGAAATAAACACAGTATCAATAACCACAACTGTAATGCTAAGGAGATGCCTTTCATCATGAACTTATTCCTGAATCCCGATTTTAAGAAATCGTGACATGTACAGTATGTGTCACGTGACAATTCGTTCCGCCCGAGCTGTCTGGACCGTGTCTCCGGCCTAGTGTTTCTCTTTCTCCGGCTCACCTTAACCTCAACCTCAACACTCTCTCCCTTTATCTACTGTGTACGTTTGTACTTTGACTTTTAGATATTTCTCCTGCTTGACAGCAACTTATCTCGTTTCTTTACTGTAGCGATACCTTCCATGTCCACCATGGACCGCAGCTTGGATGAGATCATTGCGGAGCGCCCTGTAAGTGTGCTGATTCGCGCCAATTCCAATTTGTCCATATTATATTGTCGCCACTCATCCGATAACTAGCTCACTGACATGTAAAATATCAGCAGAAACAAAATCGGGGTGGCCGCCGCCCTCCTCAAGGTCGTCGCCGTGATGGCGTAAGAAAGGTATTTCTTCAACTCCGCTATTGCATTCGTCGCATATATTTCTTCTTTTGGTTTCATGCTGATCGGCCTGTCCTTCAATATAGGTCCTCCCTCCCAACTCTCTTTCGAACCCTCTACGCGCATCTTGAAAAGCACAATTCGCTGGCCTCGTAGTTGTCTTGGAATAGGCATTCGGCCGCGAAGTCCGCAGACGATGGATCAGTTGCCATGATACTTGAAATGATTTCGAGCTGACATTGTCCTTTTTTGCGACCACAACAGTCTTATAAAGAAGAACGCCCTGATTTAGATCTGTAAAACGCCCCTTTCCTTAGTCTGCAATTGTGTTAAGTTTGCTAACAAACTCGGATTCGATATTATAGGGATTGGGTACACGACAAATATGAAGACGACAGAGATTGTGCGTTTTGAACCTTACCCGGGCACTTGCCGCGGAACCTCTAGTTTTCCATTCTTACACAATCTGTTCAGCACGCCCATCTCGTGCCCCTCGACGACCACGCGGTGACCGCTATTCCCCGCCGCCGGACCAGTATGTCTAGTTCGTTTGAATGTTCCGCGTGGCGTGGGCTAACCCTTAGATAGCGCCCCTACTGGAGCTAAGCTTCGTGTTGAGAACCTTCATTACGATATTACAGAAAGTGATCTTGAGGTAAGCATGTTGGTCTGACTAGTTTGCCTTCTCGATCGTCTAATGGATCTCCTTCACAGGATCTGTTTACTCGAATTGGCCCAATCAGCAACCTCTCTCTCGTCTATGACCGAGCAGGACGCTCTGAGGGTGTCGCCTTCGTTACCTATGCACGTACCAGCGATGCGAGAACGGCCATAAGCGAGTTTGACGGCGCGAATGCTAAAGGACAACCTATTCGTGTGACCCTTGTTTCCACAGTCGGTGGACGACGAGACCGGAATCCCTTTGACAATGTCGAAAGGCCTAAAGGTAGCTTGTTTGACCGTGTGGAGCGGCCACGCGATCGTGACTCTCGCAGTCTTAGCCCCGGAAGTGGACATGAAAGTGCTGACGATGGTGCACGCCGCCGTCGTGGCCGCCGGGGAGGTGGCGGACGCTACCGACGTAGCGATGTCTCCAAGCCAGCTCCGGATCATATAGATCGGTATGTGCCAGGACAGCGATCGCCGGCGCGTCGTCCCGCCAACGGACGACGCCAGGGCCAGGGCCAGGGCGAGAGCCGTCGTGCCCCTGCTGCTCGACCCAAGAAGACGCAAGAAGAGCTGGACCAAGAGATGGACGATTACTGGGGCACTGCAAACACTGGTGCTGGCACTGCTGACAAGGAGACCGTTCCGGCTGAGCCGCAGCAAATTGCGCCTGCAACTACGGCTGCTGCTGGCGACGACGATATTGACATGATTGAGTAAACCCCACCGGTCACTAGCGCTTGTAACTGGTTAATACCTGGGTTTCGAAAGTTTCGCGTCAGATTGGGAAGGATAATAATTTGTCGTTATTGCTACGTTAACACACAAAAGGCACGACTATGCTAGATCATAATAGTTCGTAGCCATTTACTATCCACTCGGCTCATGCAAATATATAGAATCAACCAAATTGGTCTCTAATCTGTTCTTTTCATTAAAGATACTACCGGCGAAATGCTATCCCAAGCCAACAAAAGCTTGTCCCTAAGTACAAACTAGGCATAGCATCATAGCTAAGCACCAAATTCGATATTTTCAGATAACCTCCGAGATACATACCTCCGTATCTGCAGAATAGGGACGGTGAAAGATTTAAAAATACATTTCACAGATATGGTGTTACTTTCACCGCCATAAACCGTATGGCTCTCTGCATGCCTTCCACAATTTTATCGTGCCATCCTCGCTTCCTGTGCCGTAGAGTTTACCGTCGGGTGAGAAACTGACAGACCAGATTGGGCCGTGGTGTCCTTTTTGGACTTCTGTTGGAGTATTAGTTCGGCTCATGGAGTACTATGAATGAAAATGAGTGGAGAGAGAACATACCCAGCTCTTCATCCGTCCGGAGATCATAAACTCGTGCCCAAGTGTCGTCTGCACTTCCGGTCACCAGACGGCCAGTTTCATTGTTGACGGCGGCGCTAGCGACCTCGTACCTGAAGTCGGTCTTCTTGAGCAGACGGCCAGGGCTCGAGCCATCAAATAGATAGACAGATTTGCCTGCAGCGACAGTAAGGATGCCGGGGTCATTGGGGCGGACGGCCAGGGTGTTCAATTCGCAGCTACCGATGGTACCCTCAACGGTGTACTCAATGACAGGGTGACGAGAGCGCAAATCCCACCATCTGATCTTCCGATCTTCCGCAGCTGTCGTGAGGATATTATAATCCTGGTTCCAGACGATGGACTTAATGGTTCCACCATGGACGCCCGGGCCGATCTCATAGCTGGTTACTCCGGTACCATTTTCCCCCGTTGATGCGGGGAAGGTCGGCGAGGATGAGTTGCTACCACTGTTGCTGCGGGATAGGTCGAAGATGCGGAGCTTCTTTTCAAAGCCGCCTGTGGCAAGAACCTGGGGAGATGGCTGCATGGGAAATGCAACTGCCCGGACGATGTGGGAATGCTGCAGCGTGTGGAGACATTCGCCTGTATGCGTGTCCCAGACCTTTCTGTAGACATGCATTAGTGGTTTGCTACAGCTGCCGGGGAAAAAATGAGCTTCCCAAACTTACGCGGAGAAATCGGCCGCAGCTGTTGCAGCTATGGTGGCGTCTGTTGAGAGTCTGGCTTGCCAGACTGCGCCTTTGTGGCCGAGGAAGGTTCCAATCCTGTGTCGTGGTTAGTGGTCTTTTGTCATGAATGGGAATGGATAGTACTGAGGGATACGTACCAATCACCGGTGATACCGTCCCGGAGCATTGGGTTGTTGTCTGCAAAGGTTTAGTTTGGAGCATTCCGCTTGACCAATGATCAGGGACATACCCTTGCAAGCGGATATAAGATAATACTGGTCATCTTCTACTGTGGAAGAAAAGTCGATATGCGGCACGGGACGAGAGTGTCCGTGGCAGGTCAAGGGGACCACTTTTGTGAGGTCTGTGAAATATGAGTAACCATCGATGGTGGAGGTTTCAAACAGTTATGACAATACCTGACGCCATTGCAGCTTTCAGCTGGGGTTGTAAAATGACAATTTCTCGGTATTAGAGTGATTTCATTCAATTCAATTCAATTCTGTGCGGCCGTTATGTAATGATCTGATGTTCAAACACGGAGACGAAGAGACCCGTCCAAGAACAGAAAGAAAGGTGGAAATGAGAAGATCTTGAAAACGACGTGGAAAGGAGTTTATGTAGAAGTACAGAAGAAAATTCGTCAGTCTCGTCAAGTCATCAACTCAAGTACGGCGGGGTTGTAGTAACAACGATTGAGAAATCCTGGACGGAGGAAATAAAGTAACGAGAGGGAAAGAGAAGGAGAAACCAGTCAACAGATCTGTCCACCGCAGCAAACCCACTACAGAACAAGTAATCCGCAACCCTTCGAGAGAATAAAGAAAAGGGGAGACCCCGACCCTAAAGGAAGAGAGCTTGAAGTCGCGAGGTGAGCTTCTTTTTGATATTCGTTCAACCCACCGGCATTTGTTTCAATTGTCCGACACACCGCACTAAGGCCGATCAGGACTAGTGTGCGCGCACGTGAGGCTTGTAGCTGGACCCACTTATTTTGCCCAACTTTAATCGTGTACTATTCAATTTCTTTCATACTCCGGAGTACTGTGTATCCTTGCGCTCAGGATACTGGATGGACAACAGCCAGGCAGGCCAGTCTCCCTCATTCCTAGCCACCGACAACGCTGCATATCACCTCCGATTAAACCTGCAGACAACAACTCAAGGGAACATAGACTCACCGCCAATTCCTTAGATAACCGATTATACCATTTTAATGCAGGCCACTATAACTGACCCTGTCCAAAATGGTATATTATAGGGAAACTATCGCTGTACATGACCACATTGTGTAAATTCTACTTTCGTCGCTCATTGGAGTGGTAAAACCTAGCTACCTACCTGGCAAGCTCTAGTGAATACATGTAGTTTTGAATCGACTGCACAGTCCACATAGGCGAGATAAAGAGTTTGGATAGCCATATTGAGGTGTCAATGGCCTCAGCGACTAGCTTAAGACGAACCCATGTCTCATTGCATGTATTGCTCTTAGATAATGACCGCAGATTGCTGTATTACTAGTACTAGTATATAGCAGCACCCGTCCATCCTTGTTGCTTCCAGCTCTTCACATCATTGGTTCACTCTTTATCCCTGCTATCCCCACTTGGTTGTTTCTGTTGACCATGTATACGTACCTTGCTAGCAATCACTGTGTAGATTTCTTTATTGGAACAGGTATTTGAGCAGCATGAGCAGATAATTACCAGATCCTTGACTATTGGCAGCCCGCCAGTCATTGCCTGCGGGAAAGGTCGAATAATCAAGGTACCGGGCTAGCATATATACGAGTAGAATAGAAGAATAACCTCCCCGAATGCAATGACACAGAGAATCTTGGAATAGAATAGCATCTATCCATAGAATAGTCTTTTTCTTTGAATAGCCATCAATGTCTGGCCAGAGCCAACACATAGCCCGCTTAGATCGAAGTTGAAGGATCAGGCTGCTTTCAGAATTTTTTAGTCGTTTTGGAAGCCTTGTCAAGTGATCTAAAGAATCCCAGTCATTCCATGCGATGTCAAGCCGCAATTGGTATAGCATGAGCAGTACTACTGCAATGCAAGATAGTTCTGTTTCTTGTCAATACAAACAACGCGATACTAGAATCGCACACAAAATTCACCACAAGACTTGAATTTGATGTCAACAGTTTGTTATCCCAACTGCGCAATTGCGAGTCTATGTACCACGCCATGGATCATGATCGTCAACCGATAAGACCCCTGTCTCACGCAAAAAGATACATTTCTCCACCTGGGTCCGACATCCACTAAGCTTCGCTGGAGCGCCTCTTATGCCTTCGCTCCTTGGTCTGGCAATTTAAGCAATGGAGCCACGATTTATATTGTCAGTAGGAAGGTGAGCGCTGTTCCTCTGCCTTCTGACATTCCTATCATCGTTCGTCTTGTCGACTGGGTAAGGTTATTCTCGGCATATTTATTTGACTTTTCAGCACACATTTCGTTTGCGGGAATCTATATACATGATCAGTAATTCTGAAATATAATAACACCCGATTTCCTTACTTTCAAAGTTGGTGCAGCCAAGGCAGAAGTAGCTAAGAGCAAGCCAGCAAGAACACTACTAGTACTAGTAGTAGGCTGCACTGTTGATTGTTCCATCATGATTGGTTGCCGCTATACATTGATGTAAATGGCCAATACAGGCACAGATATGCAATCGCCTCGTAGATGCAGAGAATTGTGATTCCTACAAGCCAAGGATGTCTTTTTAACAAAGACTTTGATGTTATCTGGAGTATATATTCATTCATCCTTAGACAGACGCCATCGGTTCCAGACAAACGATTTCGAACCTTCAAATAGGGGTTGTCTAAATCCGAAGAATAAGATATGATCTCAGTTTTCTGTAGACAATCTCGTTTCATCACCACTCTCACCTTAAACCAAGGCCGAACCACATGTGTGTACCCTATCAAGTAGACTACATGTACTATCGTATTTGTAGACAATAAGCGACAGGTTTGTGCCCCAATGAAGCACTCGCCGCGCGTGATCCTAGAGCTATTTACAGATAGTCTCTTAAACTTGCATAGGATCTACTTACTATTTGATCTACATATATATTATGCTAAAATGCTCCAGTAGGGCCGTTATATGTATCTCATTTAGAAAAACAAAAGGAGTTGTGGTTCATTCGCCAGAATCCCATAGTCAATTGAGCATTGCATACCCTGAGAGTGCTAATACTAACTTAGTACTGGTATCTGAAGCCCTTTTGCATGGCAACTTCCTGTACCGGCCATTTCCCTCAATCAAGCCCAGACTTGCCATGACTTTCGTTGTAATATCCCAGGATCTGCACGTCTGTGGTCCCATTCTATATATCCAACAAGCTTCTTGTCCGGCTAGAAGACTAGTTTAGTGGCTGGTGAATAGCACAGCAGCTTCTCTACAATGAAAGACTACTTGAAAACTTCATCACCCCCTGGAGAAGAAGTTTGCAATTCATTATTCTCAAAGTCGGCTTTCCGATAATGATCGAAGGTTACAGGGACCCGAGAGGCCCAGAGCCAATATCAAATCTATTACCTTGAGGGTTCGGATGAACGACAACCGACCTGTGCGAACATAGTTATGGTAATATGGCAAAAGAGATTGCACGGCTGAATAAACAAATATAACCACCGCAAACTTGTTTTCGATCGTTTATTAGGATATGGCAAGCCCTCATCAAGCCAAAATATATATCTCGCGTCCCTTGGGCTTACCTGCCGACACAGGGTTCGTCCCATGGAGATTGGTCAAAGCCCACGGTCTGGTGTAGTTAAATCCATGTAAGGAACGGTCACTCATTCTGAGCATAGCAGAATTCATGGTCGATTATACCTAAATGTCCTTCATTTACTGTCCGGCTGCCCCAGCTTCCAATTGCCAATTGGAGACCTTGGTGGCTAAAGGCAGCCATCCGCTGGTGCCTGACCCACCGGTCTAGGCTTTGCAGTTCTAGCAGCTTCTACTCCACCGCCCACGTGACTGGGACTCCGCGGATCCTATTGTCATGTCCCTTAGTAAGTACTAACTAGTATGAGTGACTAGTTCCCTGGTACGTTGTAACCAAGAGACCAACACAGCAACTCTCACTCAGGTCAATCTCTCCGTCTCGTTATAGGACCTGGCCAGTTTTCCGACAATATAATTTTTGCCCAGGTTCTCTCACTGGCCTCCTCCTAGCCCTCTGGGGGTGAACTTTATGTATGCCTGACTTCAAGATCTCCGCTTCTTTGGAGGGCCACGGCGATGATGTAAGAAGGTCCCCGGCTGTTGATGTCCACAACAAGTGGTATCTCAATTATTGTTTTTTTGACAACTGACCATCGCTAACGATCATCGCAGGTTCGTGCTGTGGCCTTTCCTAATCCGAATGCCGTGTTTTCGGCTTCTCGCGATGCGACTGTCCGACTCTGGAAGCTTGTATCTACCCCGCCCCCAACATACGACTACACCATCACATCCTCCGGCTCCGGTTTTATCAACGCCATAGCCTATTACCCACCAACCCCTCAATTTCCTGAGGGCCTAGTATTTTCCGGAGGCCAGGACACTATTATCGAGGCAAGACAGCCGGGTAAGGCGTCGGATGACAATGCAGATGCTATGCTTCTAGGACATGCCCACAATATCTGCGCTCTGGATGTGTCACCCGAGGGTGGCTGGGTTGTCAGTGGAAGCTGGGACTCTACGGCTAAGCTATGGAAACTTGGGAAATGGGAGTGCGATGTCACCTTTGAGGGCCATCAGGGGAGTGTCTGGGCAGTGCTGGCGTATGATAAGGATACAGTTATTACCGGTATGTGTCATACTACGGGCTAGGTATACTGTATGACTCCCACGCTAATACTCTTACAGGTTGTGCAGATAAAGCTATTAGGATCTTTAATTCTTCCGGAGTTCTTCTGAAGACCATCCAAGATTCTCGTGATGTTGTCAGGGCCCTTTGTAAGGTTCCTGCGTCGAATCCCACTGGTGCACAATTCGCTTCAGCCGGCAATGATGGTGTAATCCGATTGTACACCATACAGGGTCAGGTAGTCGCAGAACTTAATGGCCACGAAAGTTTTATTTACTCCTTAGATTCGTTACCGTCGGGCGAGTTGGTGAGTTCCGGGGAAGATCGCACAGTGAGAGTCTGGAGCGGCACGCAGTGCGTGCAAACCATCACTCACCCGGCGATCTCAGTGTGGGGGGTTTCTACTTGCAAAGAAAACGGTGATATTGTCACAGGTGCCAGTGACCGTGTGACCCGGATTTTCACCCGGAGCGAAGAACGGGTAGCAAGCGCTGAGGTAGTGGAGCAGTTCGAGAAATCTGTTAAAGAGTCCTCGATACCCGAACAACAAGTTGGGAACATCAATAAGGAGAAATTACCGGGACCCGAGTTTCTTCAGCAGAAATCTGGCACGAAAGATGGCCAGGTACAAATGATTCGACAAAATGACGGCAGCGTAACCGCCCATACATGGTCGGTAGCGTCGCAGGAATGGGTGGCCGTGGGCACGGTGGTTGATTCTGCTGCCAGCAGTGGAAGGAAGACGGATTATCTAGGCCAGGATTATGATTATGTCTTCGACGTTGACGTTGAAGATGGGAAACCGCCACTCAAGCTCCCGTACAATGTCTCTCAAAACCCGTACGAAGCTGCAACGAAGTTCATTCAGGACAATGAACTGTCCATGAACTATCTCGACCAAGTGGCACAATTTATTGTCCAAAATACACAGGGTGCGACTATTGGACAGCCTACCCAGGGATCGACTCCTGTTGGCGCTGACCCTTGGGGCCAGGAGAATCGTTACCGTCCTGGGGATGCCTCCGCTCAACCTCCTGCTCAACCCCCCTCTGTTCCTGAATCCCGCCCCAAAGTTCTTCCCCAGAAGACATACCTTTCTATCAAGTCTGCCAACTTGAAGGTGATTGCGAAGAAGCTACAAGAAATCAATGAGCAGCTTGTGTCGTCTGGGTCGAAGGAGTTATCCCTAAGCCCCCCGGAAGTAGACACAGTTGTCTCACTGTGCAATCACCTAGAGACCCCAGAGAGTCTCAAGCAATTCCCTACTTTAGAGACCGGACTTGGATTACTGTTTAAGGTTGCAACGGGCTGGCCTGTGCCAAATAGACTACCAGGTCTGGATCTCCTTCGTTTATCTGCGGCTGCAACACCCGTGACTGCCACCGCAAACTACAACGGCCAAGACCTCATAAATGGCATCCTATCAAGCGGCACATTTGATACTTCTCCAAATGTCAACAATGCAATGCTTTCAGTACGAATGCTGGCCAACCTCTTTGAGACCGATCCTGGCCGACAGCTGGTTATGAGTAGGTTCGATCAGATCATACCCGCTGTAAAATCGGCACTGAGTAGCAGCGGTGCAACACCAAACCGCAATCTTACTATTGCAGTTGCAACTCTGTACATCAATATCGCTGTTTACCTCACCTCTGAAGGTAGAGAATCTGCCCCAGAGTCTTCTGAACGAGGCCTGGCGCTCCTCGCCGAACTGGTGCAGATGATCGTCGGTGAGAAGGACTCGGAAGCGGTATATCGGAGCCTTGTCGCCTTGGGCACACTGATCAAGGGGCTCAGTGAAGAAGTCAAGAGTGCTGCTACAGATGTATACGACATTGGCCTAGTCATGGGGAACGTGATGACCTCGGGTCCCGGGAAGGAGCCCAGGGTCAAGGGCGTCATCGGTGAGATCAGGGAGTCGTTGCAATAAGGCAAGGCGTAGACGGCCTTTGTCGAGCACATGATGCATTTGAGGATTAGACAATCATCTTTAATGATAGCCATGCATTTTACAGTATTAGACTCAACAAACTTAGGCAATCCACACACGCTGTACATATAAACTAACCTCAAAGGATCACACCAGCCTTCTTCTAGACAGTAAAACAATCAATATAATCGCAATGGCTATTCTTCAAAGCCTTCCTTCGGCATCAACCCTAACCTCCACGATTTGATCAATGTCTGGGTAATTGGGAAGGTCCAGCCCGTACTTCTCCGCGATACTCTTCGTCAAAAACCGACCACCGAGGAAATGCCTCCCCTGGTAATACTTCACACAGGGTTTTGGCGCTGTTAAACTAATCAGATACTCTGGCATAAACTTAGACCCAGGGCCTTCCTTCGGTGGGCCGCCCTCTATATCCCAAGAGCTGGGCGCATCGACGCTCAGTACAGGCACCGAAGCCGCCTCGATCTGAGAAATGATGGTTGGGAAAGGGTCACGCAGGGGACCACCGAAAGAAAAACCGAAGATTGCATCAACTAAGAGATCAGCAGATTTGATTGCTATTGGAAAATCGGTAATGAATGGCACGGAGAGGTTGTCGAGTTGGGTTTTGAGGCGCTATCAATGAGTTTAGCTTTGGATGCAACCAAGTAGAATCCACCCTGGTTGGCGAACGTACCTGGTAAAGTTCGTTCTTGCCCTCTTTCGGATAATAAACGGATGGCTTGTAACCGTATTGAGCGAGGTGGCGAGCAGCGACTAGACCGTCTCCTCCTGTGATTGTCATTAACCTGTGTCCCATCGCGGTGGCCTTGATGTTGACTTGCCGTTGTTGCCGGGGCCGCAGACAACTAGGATGTTCTTCCCCGCGCTTGGAGGATGTACACGGTAGACTAAAGAGGGTGTTGTTAGTGGGATCCGTAGCTTGTTTGGTTTCTTTCAATTTGCATCTCACCTGCTTGCGAAACAGACAATCCAGCAAGCTCCATCAGTTGGTCCAAAGACCATCCTCCGATTTCCATCAGATCTTTGTCTAGGGATGCGGCATCTTTAGAAGAAATAGCCTATGCGGATATCTTAGTTTGATATACGATTGGAATCGTGTAGTAAAAGGAAGCCTACCTTCAACGACATCCTGGCGGTTCTACTATAGTATCGGATCGAAGCGGGGAACGGATATCGTTTGAGCCCTGTCAATGCAGAACGAAACATATATTACTTGTTTGGAGGGACAGGACGGAAAGTTGCAGAGCTCAATGTCCCTCAGTCATCTAATATTCTGAATAATGATCTATCTCAAGTACACGATGGAGCTCAACTAAATAAATAACCCCAAAGAAGCTTGTGGTGGGATTTGATTACATCATACCTTATCATCCGATACACCGCCTGGCGCTAATCCGCATTCCGTAATCCCGGATCAACAAATCCTCCGGCAATCTGCGAAACTGCCGCGGAAGTCTTGCTGTCCTGCTTCAGACCCAGCGTATAGACCCTCTGTTGGACACTCATTGCTGCCGGTCAATTCCATTCAGCCTTCAAAATGGTCGTCCGCATTCGTCTGGCCCGATTCGGGAACAAGCATCAGCATTTTACAACATTATTGTTGCGCAGGCACGGTACGTTTGTCTACGTTTTTATTTTTCTTTCCCTTTTTCTTCCCGAGTCTAGACTTTCACACTATGAGAACAGGCCAATATGTCCAACGAAAAGAGGCGGCTTTGAAGCTAATATTATGTGAGCACTACAGGAGCGCTCGTAACTCGAAACCCTTGGAGGTCATTGGCACCTACAACCCCGTCCCGCAACGCCCTACAAACCTCTCCGACGAGGAAGCCCGCAGCGCAAGGCCATACAAGGAAGTATCACTTGACCGGTCCCGAGCCAAGTACTGGATCGGTGTTGGAGCGCAGCCCAGTGATGGTGTGTGGCGGTTACTGAGCCTGGTATGTGAACGACGAGTCTAGAAATCGAAGTCAGACGGCGTGATAGAAGGTGAACTGACAGTAATGGGCTACAGGCTGGCATCGGCGATGGCAGAACAAAGACACAGAACTAAAACTTGTTTCGTTCATACCCAGATTTCTTGTATTGATTGATGCATCGTTATCCCGATCCTTGCGTCGGTGATTGAAGAGGACGGCCTATTTGACTTGATAAACTCTTGAGTGCCATTTTTTGGCATTTTCCATGGCGTTATTGCGTGAACCTTTTCTGGAATATATTGGTTCGATGACCGGACCTTGTACCTGTACATTATGTGAGCTGGTTGTGTTTAATTGTGACATGAGAGAATCGCATCTGTCGATTACGGATTGATAACAATAAATTATGGAGTCCGTATGCAGGCTAAGTCTGGGGCTCCTTGTTCAATTTCGCAGATTGCCGGCAAAACCTATGGGTTGAAGTATGCCTTGGACCTATCGGGGGTCGCACCGGCATTGTAAGATGAAACACGGGAGATATAATAGTGAGCCGCGCTGTGGTCAAAGGTGGGCATGCGCCGTATCTCAAGGTGGCTTCTTAATTAGATCACTGACTCGCAGTTAGCTTGTTAGTTAACCGTTATTCCTCGTCTCGGGTTTTGTGGGGTTGGAGAACCGCGGTGATATTATACATCCTTGAATTTATGCCCTATTGTCTTACATATCTCGACAGTGAGAACTCCACGTACTTGATTCCTCTCGTGGTAAGCCCTTGTATACACAGTATACGCGCTAACGATGTGTTTGCCTCTCGTATGTACCCTCCATATTTCACGTTGTAATGAACTAAATTTGATACTACGGTATCATAGAAATTACGGCTGCATAAGCATCCGCATTATGTGTGGTCAATGTTCACTTATGTTTTCCTGGAGATGAAGCATCCGATTTGATGATTGCTCCTAGTATGAATCAATGACAGTCTACATAAGCGTCATAATGAGCGACATATAATACAGATGAGACAAGGATACAACCTCTCTTACCTCACCTATCACCAGACATAGCCTCGAGGTGTGCCATGATCACACCAATACACGTACTGGTATAGAAAAATAGGCAGTGAGCCAACATCTGACATCATCCTAGTGAGTCATCTTGTAGGCAGAAAGGGTTGGGTTCTCAACCGCAACACAACAGGCACGATCGAGCCGTATACTAGTGGGAGGCTGCGCTGAACATGGATGAAGGTTAATAATCTTCCTAGAATACGTACACAATCTGTTTAGCGCGTGTATCCGAAATGCTTCTGTTGGTACTAGGCCTTTCTTTCCACCCCCTAGATTCGCATCGGCGTCTCTGCCCACCCCTCCTCTCTCACAGACCAAGTTGGAAGTGCCGGGCATGAACCAATCGTCGCGGGGAGCCCGGCGTCCAGACACCATGGAGGCAAAGGTGATTGGTCATCGTTGGGATTCCAGATGGAAGATCAGCAGTAGAGTTTGAGCTTTCCCACGGATTCATGGCAGCCACTAGGCTCCGCTCTTTGGCACAGGCATTTCCTACAATTCGCATCCAGGTATGTCGTTCCTCTGTTGGGAGATGGGGGCTTAGAGTTTCATCCGTCGACTTTTACAGTTGTAGTTTATCTCTGGCTGGGGTAAGTAAGGGATTTATCATTTGGGATTAGTTGGTCGTGGTCACGATGAACGACTGTTAGGAAGGTTTCTCTTTTTTTCTTTTTTT